>NC_041390.1:294331988-294355745 GCF_002162155.2 Triticum dicoccoides
CCAATCTGCATCTTATCTAGTTTGTTTTGGAAAGAGGGAGAAAAAAAAGAGAGAAAAAAAACGAGAGAAAAAAAAGAGAAAAAAAAAGTCAGAGAAAAAAAGGAGAGAAAGAAAAAAAAAGTGTGAGGAAAAAAAAAAGAGAAAAAAAAACAAAATTCGGATCTTTTTAGACTCAATCTCGTAGTTGAATTCGGATTGGAATCTGTTTTGCGCACTGTTCAGTAAAACAGGTGTATCTTCCTCATACGAAGTCAGTTTTGGCTCCGTGAGTACTCAAATTGAGGATAGCGACGAGCCGCATCTAAATAGTTGCAGAAGCTAGTTCAATATTTGACACCTCAAAATCGGCTTCCAAATAGATCTTTTTGCCCTTCAAAGTTCATGAACACAACTTGTTTCAATTTTTCAAGCCAGTTTTAGAATTCTTTGACTCCTCATATCAACTCGGAATTGAGTGATTCTTTTTGCATTGGAAAGCTTGAGTTAGTAGCATTCTTTGAAAGAATTTATCAGAAAATTGTCTCAAACTTTTCAAGAGGAAAGTTGGAGAGAGAGTTGTTGTATATCCTGCTTGGCAGTTGTTTTTCATCATTATCTTCACTGCCGTTGTGATCTTCACTTATATCTTGCTGTCAAGAGCTACTTAGTATCCTTCATTGATGCTACTTGTGCTACACCGTGACCTCATTAGTGTTCTAGGCTCACGTCTCTAGTCCGGTCTAGCCTAGGACCAGCACAGTACCGTCGTTGAGCGTTTATTCAACATTGCATCTTTGAATTGATTATTGCTAATCTTTTGCTACCATATATAGCCAACCCAGCTCCACATATTTCTACACCGTGTATACGTACGCTCCCCTGGCAATCGCTTTACTCAATATTCGGAGTTACTTGACACCGCTGGTTGCCGATCACCGCCTGCTACATGGTAAGAACTTGTAAGACATTGATATTTGCTTTACTGTGAGCGTTTTACCACCACATCCTAGTAGTTATAGGAACATTATTTTTGGGTTTTGTTTCTTGTTCTACTAATCATGACAGGATCCAGAGTCAATTCATGGGCTTTGTCGATCGCGGGAGACGTGCCACCACCTTTGCAAATACCACAACCATCACGAGAGGTGCACAAACATCCAAATGCACATGATCAGGCTAATGTATCTATACCACCATTTAATGGCCGTTTTAAACCTGCTTTATATATTGAATTGGAGTTCGACATAAAAAATATATTTGCTTCCCATAATTTCAATGAACATAAAAAGGTTAAGGTTGCGGTTGGTTCTTTCACTGGTTATGCTTTGGTTTGGTGGAGTGAATATTGTCGGTTACACCCTGATTATATACCTACTACTTGGGATGATTTGAAACTTGCCATGCGACATACTTTCGTCCCTGCTTATTATACTCGTGACATGATTAAGAAGTTGCAACACTTAAAACAAGGTAGTGAAACTGTAACAAAATATTATGATGATTTACAAACTACCTTGTTGCATTCCTCTTTAGAAGAAAGTGAAGTTGATTTTATGGATAGATTTTGGGGAGCATTAAACCGTGATATTCAAGAGATACTAATTCATGAAGAGTGTTATCCTATGGACCATTTGTTTCATCTTGCTTGCAAAGCTGAACAGGAAATAAAACGACGTGTTGGCCACGAGGAGAACAAGCGCACGGTGCACATTCCAAGAGTTGATATGATTGTTCCTTCAACTACTAGGCATACTATGACAACCACATCCGTTGTTGTCAGGACTACATCACCTCCACCATGTGACACATCGCCCCCGAGAGTGGCTACATTATCTGAGTTGATCATAAGAGGTAATGACAAAGGTACTGATCTTCCATCTCTACATGAGAATGATGAATGCCTTGTCAATTTGAATGCACCATCTGATGAGCTACCCACTACTTTGATCACACCACCTATTTTAGAGGACTACGTTGATAATTCGATTTTGCCATGTGATCAAACAACTGAAATACCAACAATTTTGAGTGCACCCATTGAATTAACTATTGATGCAAAAGAACCAATGTTTAATCATTTTGATATGACCTCTAATCTTGGTGATGATTCTGTGTTGAATGACTTATTGCATGTTTGCTTATTTAAGTATGTTGTAGCATGTAAATTTGATGCAAGTAAGGTTTATTCACCAATGTTGGGATGGTTTAATGATGAACATTGTCAATCTTTTGAAATGAATAAGAGCTTCACTTATATGTGCAAACTGAGTTGCAATATTTTCATGCCTCCTACTTCTTGTGCTAATTTTTTGGCTTTAGATTTTATGAACTATGCAAGTTACTCATCTATTCATGTGTCATATATGCAAAAATCAAGGAAAGTAAAAATGGATGACATATACATATACAACATGTACACCTTGTCTCTTTTGTTAGCCACATTTCAGATTAAGCAACGCCGAGGACGGCTTTATTTTCAAGAAGGGGAGGATGATGAGGACATGACTACCTTGGATATGACCAAAAATATTGCATATATACATATTTGTCAGGTGATTTCTAGTGCAAACTATTCAATAATCTATTTATGTTATTCAGAACAAAAAAACTTCACACACTTTTGTGTTTTGTCTAATTGCAGGTGTATGGGACATTTGTACAATCCACATATGAAGATAAGGAAGAAAGAGATGTTTATTTGCTGTCGAAAAAGTTCTCTCACGTCACTTTTGGCCCAAGAGAAGATAGAGTCCAAGTCTCTCACGTTCTGGATTCAGATTCGGACTGCACAGACATACCTGACTCAAAACGCACACAAGTTTTTCATACGGACTCCGAATTGGGTGATTCTTTTTTTGTTGGAAACTAGATTTCGTGCACTTTCCAACCCAATTGGAATCACCTCCAAATTCGTCCGGAGCTTTGAGTTGTGGACGAAACAATCTGATGCTGCAGCAGAATCCGAGTCAAACTACAAGTCCAAAGGTGTTACATCACCTCCACTTGGGCCCATTGGCCTTGTACGACCTAGATTTAGTTTTAGGCTGCCTTGGGACGTCCTCCCACCTCCTTGGACGCCACCCCTTGCTCCTATATAAGTAGATCCATCTAGTAGCTTTTCCTTGGGATTTGTTTAGTTAAAAGTTAGCCATTGCAACTTCGTGTACTTCGTTTGTGTCCAACGACCAGACCAAGACCGCTTCCGGATCCCCACCATTATCAATACCTCATATATATTTGCAATATTCAGATTGCTTTATCATATTCTTGCTCGTTCTTCGATTGCTTGCAGGAATAGACCTTCGTGGTCAGGCTGACCGTGCTTTCGGCATCGTCAGTAACCTCAGGAGATTGGTTTAGCGATTGCTAAGGCGCAACGTCGTGCACGTTTGTAGTCGGATCGTCAAAGTCATCTCCACCAAATCGATAGTTATCATCTCATCGAAAGATCGGGACACCCCCGCCTCTATCATTGAGACAACATCTCGGCGTTATCGGCAGGATGAGGGGAGGTGGCGGTCGGGACTGGATCGCTGTCCATGTCCGACGAGCCCAGGGACCCGTCCGATGATACCTCGATATTGGCTCATGGCGGCCTGCATAATTATGTTCGGCGTTAGGGAAAACATTGCGACAAAGGAATTCTATGAGTTACTCTGGTATCCGAATACTTACGATCTCCCCGGGGGCTTGGCCCTAGGCAACCACTCATCTTCGCCTTCGTCGGTGGCGGTGGAACTATCCGGAAGGAGAGTCCTTCCCTTCTTGGATCCTTCGGCCTCCCCAGTTGGGGCGGCCTTCCTTTTCATATCTCCCCCGCCTGGAGGGGGAGCATCTTCTTCTTCCTCCTCGTCTTTGGGGGAAGAGTGTGCCGCAGAGTTATCGGACGATGAGTTCGATAACACCTGCGCCGGGAACTCTTTCGGGTTCCCTTGGCCTTCTTGGTCTTCTCCGACACCTTGTAAGGAGCCGGAGTCAGCATCTCCGTCAGGAGAGCGCCCGCAGTGTCTTCGGGCAAAGGGGCCGGATAGTTAATCTGCCTCGACATCTCCACCCAGCCCTATCAAAGGCATGGAGATTAGACCCCGCACATAATTAAGCTAGGGAAAATAAATGTCCTACGGGACGTATTGAACTCACCGAACGCGCCAGGCGCTTTGCGCTTAGTCCGTGGTCCTCGGCGAGAGAAGGGGGGACCTCGGTGCCCTTGAACAGCACCTTCCAGACATCCTTGTGTGTCGTATCGAAGAGCTCGCTCAGAGTCTGTTGCTAGGCCGGGTCGAACTCCCACAAGGTAAAATCCTGTTGTTGACACGGGAGGATCCGGAGGATGAGCATAACTTGGACTATGTTGACAAGCTTGAGCTTCTTGCTCGCCATACTCTGGATACATTTCTAGAGTCCATCCATCTCCACCGATGAACCCCACGACAAGCCCTTCTCTTTCCAGGAAGTGAGCCGTGTTGGGAATCCGGATCGAAACTCAGGGGCAGCCGCCCATTTGGCGTCGTACGACTCGGTGATGTAGAGCCACGCTGATTGCCATCCCTTTATTGTCTCCACGAAGGAGCCTTCGAGACATATGACGTTGGGCATCTTGCCCACCATGGCTCCGCCGCATTCTGCTTGTTGGCATTGTACTACCTTCGGCTTGATATTGAAGGTCTTTAACCACAGGCTGAAGTGGGGCCGAATGCGGAGGAAAGCCTCGCACACGACGATGAACGCCGAAATGTTGAGGATGAAGTTCGGGGCCAGATCATGAAAGTCCAGCCCGTAGTAGAACATGAGACCACAGACGAATGGATGGAGGGGAAACCCTAGTCCGCGGAGGAAGTGGTGAAGGAAAACTACCCTCTCGTGAGGTTCCGGGGTAGGAACGATCTGCCCCGCAGCGGGCAGCCGATGCGCGATATTCGCGGATAAGTTTCCGGCTCCGTGCAGCTTCTTGATGTCTCCCTCCGTGACGGAGGAGACCATCCACCTGCCTCCCGCTCTGTACATAGTTGGAGAAGGTTGAGGTGGGGAGTGCGGACTTGGGTGCTAGGGCTTGAGTGTGCGAAAACGGATGAGTAAAGGAGGAAGAAGGCATGGATAGAAAGGTGAATCCTTATCCCTTTATATGGGCGGACGAAACTAAGCGTCCCCACATGCCTGGTAAAACTCGCTTATCCCCCAAGCGCCGTAATTGATGGCGCAGTTGGGTTACCCATGCCCGTATGGATGAGTATCCCGTAATAAGGGGACACGATCTCTGCTTTGACAAGACGTGTCGAAAAACTGCCTCGCGCTGTGTGCGGGGCTGGTTAAAGGAAACGGTTTGAATAATCACCGGGCCATGACATAACGTCATGCTGCCAAAACAAGCCTGCAAATTAGATCTGCGAAAATATTATTCTCTCTACGGTGGTATGTGGAACTTATTTTGCAGGGTCGGACACTATCCTCGTATTCAAATTCTACTGTGATGTATTCAGAGAAGGAACCCGCCTTGCAATGCCGAAGGCAATACTGCGCGCCGGACTCATCGTCATTGAAGCCTGGTTCAGGGGCTACTGAGGGAGTCCTGGATTAGGGGGTCTCCGGACAGCCAGACTATCTCCATTGGCCGGACTGTTAGACTATGAAGATACAAGATTGAAGACTTTGTCTCGTGTCCGGATGGGACTCTACTTGGCGTGGAAGGCAAACTAGGCAATACGGATATGGATATCTCCTCCTTTGTAACCGACCTTGTGTAACCCTAACCCTCTCCGGTGTCTATATAACGTGTAACCCTAACCCTCTCCGGTGTCTATATAAACCGAAGGGTTTTAGTCCGTAGGATAACAACCATAACATACAATCATACCATAGGCTAGCTTCTAGGGTTTAGCCTCTCCGATCTCGTGGTAGATCTACTCTTTTACTACCCATATCATCAATATTAATCAAGCAGGACGTAGGGTTTTACCTCCATCAAGAGGGTGCGAACCTGGGTAAAACATCGTGTCCCATGCCTCGTGTTACCATCCGGCCTAGACGCACAGTTCGGGACCCCCTACCCGATATCCGCCGGTTTTGACACCGACACTCACCAATCAACGGGCAAGTCAATCAAAGTCCATACTTTGTTCTCATACATGGATCCCGTCTCATATCTCATGGCCTTAAGACATTTCGCAGAATCTGGGCTCATCATCGCTTCCTCATAGTTCGTAGGTTCTTCATGGTTTAGTAACATGAGTTCTAGAACAGGATTACCGTACAAATCTAGTGCAGAACATACTCTGGTTGACCTACGAGGTTCGGTAGTAACTTGATCTGAAGTTTCATGATCATCGTCATTAACTTCCTCACTAATTGGTGTAGGCATCACTAGAACTGATTTCTGTGATGAACTACTTTCCAGTTCGGGAGAAGATACAATTACCTCATCAAGTTCTACTTCCCTCCCACTCACTTCTTTCGAGAGAAAACTCCTTCTCTAGAAAGGATCCATTCTTAGCAACAAAGATCTTGTCTTCGGATCTGTGATAGAAGGTGTACCCAAAAGTTTCCTTTGGGTATCCTATGAAGAAGCACTTCTCTGATTTGGGTTTGAGCTTATCAGGCTGAAACGTTTTCACATAAGCATTGCAACCCCAATCTTTAAGAAACGACAACTTGGGTTTCTTGCCAAACCACAGTTCATAAGGTGTCGTCTCAATGGATTTTGATGGTGCCCTATTTAACGTGAATGCAGTTGTCTCTAAAGCATAACCCCAAAATGATAGCGTTAAATCAGTGAGAGACATCATAGATCACACCATATCTAATAAAGTGCTATTACAACGTTCGGACACACCATTACGTTATGGTGTTTGAGGTGGCATGAGTTGCAAAACTATTTCGCATTGTTTCAAATGAAGACCAAACTCATAACTCAAATATTTTCCTCCATGATCAGATCGTAGAAACTTTATTTTTTTGTTACGATGATTTATCACTTCAATCTAAAATTCTTTGAACTTTTCAAATGTTTCAGACTTATGTTTCATCAAGTAGATATACCCATATCTTCTCAAATCATCTGTGAAGGTAAGAAAATAACGATACATGTCACAAGCATCAACACTCATCGGACCACATACATCAATACGCATTATTTCCAACAAGTCTGTTGGTCGCTCCATTGTTCCGGAGAATGGAGTCTTAGTCATCTTGCCCATCAGGCATGGTTCGCAAGCATCAACAATTCATAATCATGTGATTCCAAAAGTCCATCAGCATGGAGTTGCTTCATGCGCTTTACACCAATATGACCTAAATGGCAGTGCCACAAATAAGTTGCACTATCATTATTAAACTTATATCTTTTGGCTTCAATATTATGAATATGTGTATCACTATGATCGAGATTCAATAAAGCATTTATATTGAGTGTATGACCATAGAAGGTTTTATTCATGTAAATGGAACAACAATTATTATTTGACTTAAATGAATAACCGTATTGCAATAAACATGATCCAATCATATTTATGCTCAATGCATACACCAAATAACATTTATTTTAGGTTTAACACTAATCCCGAAGGTAAAGGGAGTGTGCGATGGTGATCTTATCAACCTTGGAATCACTTGCAACTCACATCATCACCTTGCCCTTAACTAGTCTCTATTTATTTTTCAACTCCCGTTTCGAGTTACTACTCTTAGCAACTGAACCAGTATCAAAAACTGAGGGGTTGCTATAAACACTAGTAAAATACCCATCAATAACATGTATATCAAATATACCTTTGTTCACTTTGCCATCCTTCTTATCCACCAAGTATCTAGGGCAGTTCCACTTCCAGTGACCGTTTCCTTTGCAGTAGAAGCACTCAGTTTCAGGCTTGGGGTCTAGCTTTGGGCTTCTTCATGGGAGTGGCAACTTGCTTGCCATTCTTCTTGAAGTTCCCTTTCTTTCCCTTGCCATTTTACTTGAAACTAGTGGTCTTGTCAACCATCAACACTTGATGTTTTTCTTGATTTTTACCTTCGCAGATTTCAGCATCGCGAAGAGCAATCATTTTCGTCATCCCTTGCATATTATAGTTCATCACGAAGTTCTAGTAACTTGGTGATAGTGACTAGAGAACTCTGTCAATCACCATCTTATCTGGAAGATTAACTCCCACTGGATTCACGTGATTATAGTACTCAGACATTCTGAGCACATGCTCACTGGTTGACCTATTCTCCTCCATCTTGTAGGAAAAATACTTGTCAGAGGTCTCATACCTCTTGACTCGGGCATGAGTCTGAAATACCAATTTCATTTCTTCGAACATCTCATATGCTCCATGGAGTTCAAAACATTTTTGAAATCCTGATTCTAAGCCATAAAGCATGGTGCACTAAACTATCAAGTAGTCATCATACCGAGCTTGTCAAATGTTCATAACGTCCACATCTGCTCCGGTAATAGGTCTGTCACCTAGCAGTGCATCAAGGGAATAATTCTTCTGTGCATCAATGTGGGTAATCCTCAGATCACGGACCTAGTATGCATCATTGCTACTATCATCTTTCAACTTAGTTTTCTCTAGGAACATATCATAAATAAAATGTGGAAGCTATACGCGAGCAACTGATCTACAACATAGATATGCAAATACTATCTGGACTAAGTTCATGATAAATTTAACTTCAATTAATAGTATTACTTAAGAACTCCAACTTAGATAGACATCCCTCTAATCATCTAAGTGATCATGTGATCCATATCAACTAAACCATGTCCGATCATCACGTGAGATGGAGTAGCTTTCAATGGTGAACATCACTATGTTGATCATATCTACTATATGATTCATGCTTGACCTTTCGGTCTCAGTGTTCCGAGGCCATATCTGCATATGCTAGGCTCGTCAAGTTTAACCTGACTATTCTGCTTGTGCAAAACTAGCTTGCACCCGTTGTATGTGAACGTAGAGCTTATCACACCCGATCATCACGTGGTGTCTCGTCACGACGAACTGTCACAACGGTGCATACTTAGGGAGAACACTTATAACTTGAAATTTTAGTAAGATGTCATCTCATAATGCTACCGTTGTACTAAGCAAAATAGGATGCATAAAAGATAAACATCACATTCAATCAAAATATGTGATATGATATGGCCATCATCATCTTGTGCCTTTGATCGCCATCTCCAAAGTACCATCATGATCTCCATCATCACCGGCATGACACCATGATATCCATCATCTTGATCTTTATCAACGTGTCGTCACATGGTCGTCTCGCCAACTATTGCTTTTGCAACTATTGCTATCGCATAGCGATAAAGTAAAGCAATTATATGGCGCTTGCATCTTATGCAATTAAAGAGACAACCATAAAGCTCCTACCAGTTGCCGATAACTTTAACAAAACATGATCATCTTACACAACAATGTATATCTCATCATGTCCTGACCATATCACATGACAACATGCCCTACAAAAACAAGTTAGACATCCTCTACTTTGTTGTTGCAAGTTTTACGTGGCTACTACTGGCTTAGCAAGAACCGTTCTTACATACGCATCAAAAACCACAACGTGGTATAGTGATTGCTTTTTGATCTTCAGAAAGAACCCTGTTCATTGAATCTGATTCACCTAAAGTTGGAGAAACTAACACCCACTAGCCACCTGTGTGAGAAGCACGTCGGTAGAACTAGTCTCACGTAAGCGTACGCGTAATGTCGGTCTGAGCCGCTTCATCCAACAATACCGCTGAATCAAGAATCAACTAGTGACGGCAAGCAATATGTATATACCCACGCCCACAACTCCTTCGTGTTCTACTCGTGCATATAACATCTACGCATAGACCTGGCTCGGATGCCACTATTAGGGAACATAGTAATTTCAAAAAAATTCCTCCATGCACACAAGATCTATCATGGTGATGCATAGCAACAAGAGGGGAGAGTGTAGTCCATGTACCCTCGTAGACCGTAAGCGGAAGCGTTATGACAACGCGGTTGATGTAGTCGTACGTCTTCACGATTCGACCGATCCTAGTACCGAAAGTACGGCACCTTCGCGATCTGCACACATTCGGCTCGGTGACGTCCCACGAACTCTCGATCCAGCTGAGTGTCGAGGGAGAGCTTCATCAGCACGACGGTGTGATGATGGTGATGATGAAGTTACCGGCGCAGGGCTTCGCCTAAGCACTACGATGAGATGACCGAGGTGGATTATGGTGGAGGGGGGCACCGCACATGGCTAAGACAGTTGTCTATTGTGTGTTCTAGGGTGCCCCTGCCCCCGTATATAAAGGAGCAAGGGGGAAGGTCGGCTGGCCCTAGGGCGCGCCAAGGAGGGGAGGAATCCTCCTCCTCGTAGAGTAGGATTCCTCCTTTCCTAGTCCTACTAGGAGGGGGAAGGAAGGAGTGGGAGAGGGGAAGGAAAGGGGGGGGGGGGCGCCACCCCCCTCCTAGTCCAATTCGGACTCAAGGGGGAGGAGGCGCGCGGCCTGCCCTCGCAGCCCCTCTCTCTCCACTAAAGCCCATCTAGTCCCACTAGTTCCCCGGGGAGGTTCCAGTAACCCTCCGGCACTCCGGTTTTCTCCGAAATCACCCGGAACACTTCCAGTGTTCGAATATAGCCGTCCAATATATCAATCTTTATGTCTCGACCATTTCGAGACTCATCGTCATGTCCGTGATGATATCCGGGACTCCAAACAACCTTCGATACATCAAAACACATAAACTTATAATACCGATCGTCATCCAACGTTAAGCGTGCGGACCCTACGGGTTTGAGAACTATGTAGACATGACCAAGACACGTGTCCGGTCAATGACCAATAGCAGAACCTAGATGCTCATATTGGTTCCTACATATTCTACAAAGATCTTTATCGGCCAAACCTCATAACAACATACATTGTTCCCTTTGTCATCGGTATGTTATTTGCCCGAGATTCAATCGTCGGTATCTCAAAACCTAGTTCAGTGTCATTACCGGTAAGTTTCTTTACTCGTTACGTAATGCTACATCCCATAAATAACTCATTAGTTACATTGCTTGCAAGGCTTATAGTGATGTGCATTATCGAGAGGGCCCAGACATACCTCTCCGATACATGGAGTGACAAATCCTAATCTCGATCTATGCCAACTCAACAAACACCATCGAAGACACCCATAGAGCATCTTTATAGTCACCTAGTTACGTTGTGACGTTTGATAGCACACTAAGTGTTCCTCCAGTATTCGGGAGTTGCATAATCTCATAGTCATAGGAACATGTATAAGTTATGAAGAAAACAATAGCAGTAAACTAAACGATCATCGTGCTAAGCTAGCAGATGGGTCAAGTCAATCACATCATTCTATAATGATGTGATCCCGTTCATCAAATGAAAACTCTTGTCCATGGCTAGGAAACTTAACCATCTTTGATTAACGAGCTAGTCAAGTAGAGGCATACTAGTGACACTATGTTTGTTTATGTATTCACACATGTACTAAGTTTTCGGTTAAGACAATTCTAGCATGAATAATAATCATTTATCATGATATAAGGAAATATAAATAACAACTTTATTATTGTCTCTAGGGCATATTTCCTTCAATCATAATAAATTTTCTCATCAAAACTTGGGAGACTAAAAATATCATATTCATTAAACATAGCATCCCCAAGCTTGGGCCTTTTAATATCATAAGCATAATCACTTTCATCATTAATAGTATGGATAGCACCAATAGTATAGCAATTATCAATAACAATGAGTAATAGGAGAAACATCATTTGGGAGGGATACCTTTTTACCTTTTCTTCTCCGTCTTTTCTTTTTCTTATTCACATTAAGTATCAGTTTAATCATCTTTTTGGAGCTCCTTATTAATGAGATTGGTTGAATAGAAGGCTCCTCCTCGTTACCTAATTCATCATAAGAACGAATAGGAGGATATTGGGAAATCTCTTCCCTTTCATTAGTATTCTCTTCATCTTCTATTTGTTTTCTTGTCTTTATGTAATTGTCAATATAAGGATTTTCAATGCAATTCACCACACAATACATATAAATTTCCTCTAGATCAAAATAAAGAACTCTATCAGGGAAAAATTCTGGAAAATCCTTAGTTATACGTTTCATTTCTTCATAACCCACAAGCGAACTAAGTTATTTATGATGCGCAAGGGAAATCAAGTCATCACAATTTTTGGAAACGATACGGTCATGAAACAATTTGCATTGGAGACTTAAATGATCACGTTCATTGCAAAGTTCACAAGGATGGCAAAGAAATTTTAAATTTTTAGCACAAGCATCTAGCCTCTCTTGCAACCATTTAGTTTCTAAATACTTATGCCTCTTGCAAAATCTATCTTCCCTATTTGGTGTGTACTTGCAAACTCTATGCACTCCACAAAAATTGACATGCTTGTAAGAGACATTTTCATCATGACTAGTGCAATCATCATTAGTACTACGGATACTCAAAGAGTTCATACTAACAACATTGCAATCATGCTCATCATTCAAAGATTGTATGTCAAACATTTCATTGCATTCTTCTTCTAACATTTTGGCACAATTATCAGAATCCTTATTTTCATGAAACATATTAAAAAGATGAAGCATATGAGGCACCCTCAATTTCATTTTTTTGTAGTTTTCTTTTATAAACTAAACTAGTGATAAAACAAGAAACTAAAAGAATTGATTGCAAGATCCAAAGATATACCCTCAAGCACTAACCTCCCCGGCAACGGCACCAGAAAAGACCTTGATGTCTGCTACACAACCATCTTCTTGTAGACGTTGTTGGGCCTCCAAGTGCAGAGGTTTGTAGGACAGTAGCAAATTTCCCTCAAGTGGATGACCTAAGGTTTATCAATCCGTGGGAGGTGTAGGATGAAGATGGTTTCTCTCAAACAACCCCGCAACCAAATAACAAAGAATCTCTTGTGCTCCCAACACACCCAATACAATGGTAAATTGTATAGGTGCACTAGTTCGGCGAAGAGATGGTGATACAAGTGCAATACGGATGGTAGATATAGGTTTTTATAATCTGAAATTAGAAAAACAGCAAGGTAACTAATGATAAAAGTGAGCGAAAATGGTATTGCAATGCGTTGAAACAAGGACTATGGTTCATATTTTCACTAGTACAAGTTCTCTCAACAATGATAACGTAATTAGATCATATAACTATCCCTCAACATGCAACAAAGAGTCACTACAAAGTCACTAATAGCTGAGAACAAACGAAGAGATTATTGTAGGGTACGAAACCACCTCAAATTTATTCTTTCCGATCAATCCATTGGGCTATTCCTATAAGTGTCACAAACAACCCTAGAGTTCATAGTAAAATAACACCTTAAGACCCAAATCAACCAAAACCCTAATGTCACCTAGATACTCCAATGTCACCTCAAGTATACGCAGGTATGATTATAAGATATGAATCACACAATCTCAAATTCATCTATTCAACCAATACAAAGAACTTCAAAGAGTGCCCCAAAGTTTCTACCAGAGAGTCAAGACAAAAACGTCTGCCAACTCATATGCATAGATTCCCAAGGTCACGAAACCCGCAAGTTGATCACCAAAACATACATCAAGTGAATCAATGGAATACCCCATTGTCACCACAGGTATCCCACGCAAGACATACATCAAGTGTTCTCAAATCCTTAAAGACTCAATCAGATAAGATAACTTCCAAGGAAAAACTCAATTCATCACAAGGAGATAGAGGGGGAGAAACAACATAAGATCCAACTATAGTAGTAAAGCTCGCGTTACATCAAGATCGTGCCACATCAAGAACACGAGAGAGAGAGAGAGAGAGAGAGATCAAACACATAGCTACTGGTACATACCCTCAGCCTCGAGGGTGAACTACTCCCTCCTCGTCATTGAGAGCGCCAGGATGATGAAGATGGCCACTGGTGATGATTCCCCCTCTGGCAGGGTGCTGGAACAGGGTCCCGATTGGTTTTTGGTGGCTACAGAGGCTTGCGGCGGCGGAACTCCCGATCGAGGTTTCTTTTCGGGGGTTTCTGTATTGATAGGAATTTTTGGCATTGGTCTCACTCCAGGGGGTCTCCGAGTCATCCATGAAGCAGGGGGCGCGCCCAAGGGGTAGGGCGCGCCCTCCACCCTTATGGATGGCTCGGGACTCTTCTGGCCCAACTATTTTACTCCGGGGGCTTCTTTTGGTCCATAAAAAATCATCAAAAATTGGCACGTCAATTGGACTCCGTTTGGTATTCCTTTTCTATAAAACTCAAAAACAAGGAAAAACAGAAACTGTCACTGGGCTCTAGGTTAATAGATTAGTCCCAAAACTCATATAAAATAGCATATAAATGCATATAAAACATCCAAGATGGATAATATAATAGCATGGATAATCAAAAATTATAGATACGTTGGAGATGTATCAATTGCTACTGTCCTATAGAACTCTGTGCTTGGCGGCCCAACACGAGTCTACAAGAAGAAGGTTGTGTAGTAGACATCAAGACGTGGTGCAAACATCGCAGGAGCATCCAAACCCTGTGATATGGTACGCTCTATCACACATAAGCCTTATTATATCTTCCTCAAAACAGCCACCACACCTACCTATTATGGCATTTCCATAGCCATTGCGAGATATATTGCTATGCAACTTCCACCGTTCCGTTTTTATGACTTGAGCATTCATTGTCATATTGCTTTGCATGATCGTAAGAAAGCTAGCATGATATTTCTATGGCTTATCCGTTTTTTGATATCCTTGCTATGCTAGATCATTGCACATCATGGTACAGTGCCAGAGGCATTCATATAGATTCATACTTTGTTCTAGATATCAAGTTGTAATATTGAGTTGTAAGTAAATAGAAGTGTGATGATCATCATTATTCATTATTAGAGCATGTCCAAGTGGGGAAAGGGTGATGGAGACTATGATTCCCCCACAAGTCGGGATGACTCCGGACAAAATGAAAAAAAAAGAAAAAAGTGAGGCCAAAAAGAGCCCAAGAAAAAAGGAAAAGAAAGAAAAAAAGAAAAATGAGAGAAAAGAGAGAAGGGGCATGCTAATTCCACACTTGTGCTTCAAAGTAGCACCATATTTTTCATGTAGAGTCTCCTATGTAGTCACTTTCATATACTAGTGGGAATTTTTCATTATAGAACTTGGCTTGTATATTGTAATGATGGGCTTCCTCAAATGCCAGTGGTCTTCATGAGCAAGCAAGTTGGATGCACACCCACTTAGTTTTCATGTCGAGCTTTCGTACACTTATAGCTCTTAGTGCATCCATTGCATGGCAATGCTTACTCACATTGATATCAATTGATGGGCATCTCTATAGCCCGTTGATTAGCCGTGTCGAGGTGATATATTCTTATGTTTTTGTCTTCTCTATGTTTACCCCTATGATCATACTCTATTCCATCCATAGTGCTATGTACATGGCTTGCGCTCATGTATTGCATGGGGTTGAAAAAGCTGAAGCGCGTTAAAAAGTACGAACCAATTTCTCGCTTGTCATCGTGGTTGTGCATGATAAATACTTTGTGTTAAGCAGATGGAGCATGAAAAGACTATATGATTTTATAGGGATAGCATTCTTTAGCATTGGTATTTTGAAATACATGATTGTTTGTTGGGATGCCTGAGTATTGATGTCTTTAAGTCAAATTATAGACTATTGCTTTGAATAACTCGTGTCTTAATATTCATGCCATGATTGGACATATGATCAAGATTATGCTAGGTAGCATTCTGATGAGGACAAAGGAAAACAGCCTTCAAAACTAAGTTTGGATTATATGAGTGGTTAGTCATGCCTTTTGGGTTCACTAATGCACCTAGTACTTTCATGAGATTAATGAACGAAGTTTTACGTGCTTTCATTGGACGATTTGTGGTAGTTTACTTTGATGACATATTGATTTATAGCAGATCTTTGGAAGAACATTTGGAACATTTACGTGCTGTTTTTATTGCTCTACGTGATGCACGTTTGTTTGGTAACCTTGGGAAGTGCACCTTTTGCACCGACCGAGTATCTTTTCTTGGCTATGTTGTTACTCCACAGGGAATTGAAGTTGATAAAGCCAAGATTGAAGCTATTGAGAGTTGGCCGCAACCCAAAACGGTCACACAAGTGAGGAGTTTTCTTGGCCTCACTGGATTCTATAGGCGTTTTGTGAGAGATTTCAGCACCATTGTTGCACCTCTCAATGAGCTTACAAAGAAAGATGTGCCTTTTCTTTGGGGTACCGCACAGGAAGAAGCCTTCACGGTATTGAAAGATAAGTTGACACATGCTCCTTTACTCCAACTTCCTGATTTTAATAAGACTTTTGAGCTTGAATGTGATGCTAGTGGAATTGGATTAGGAGGTGTGTTATTACAAGATGGCAAACCTGTTGCATACTTTTCTGAAAAATTGAGTGGGCCTAGTCTGAATTATTCTACTTATGATAAAGAATTATATGCTCTTGTTCGGACTTTAGAAACATGGCCACATTATTTATGGCCCAAAGAATTTGTTATACATTCTGATCATGAATCTTTGAAACATATTAAAAGTCAAGCTAAACTGAATCGTAGACATGCTAAATGGGTTGAATTCATTGAGACTTTCCCTTATGTCATTAAACACAAGAAGGGAAAATAAAATGTTATTGCTGATGCATTGTCTCGTCGCTATACTATGCTTTCACAACTTGACTTCAAAATATTTGGTTTGGAGACCATCAAAGATCAATATGTGCATGATGCTGATTTTAAAGATGTAATGCAGAATTGTAAAGAAGGAAGAATGTGGAACAAGTTTGTTGTTAACGATGGATTTGTGTTTCGTGATAATAAGCTATGCATTCCAGCTAGCTCCGTTCGTCTTTTGTTGTTGCAGGAGGCGCATGGAGGAGGATTAATGGGACACTTTGGCGTGAAGAAGACGAAGGACGTACTTGCTACACATTTCTTTTGGCCAAAGATGAGACGGGATGTTGAGCGTTTTATTGCTCGCTGCACTACATGTCAAAAAGCTAAGTCACGACTCAATCCTCATGGTTTATATATGCCTTTGCCTGTACCTAGTGTTCCTTGGGAGGATATATCTATGGACTTTGTTTTAGGTTTACCTCGAACAAAGAAGGGGAGGGATAGCATATTTGTTGTCGTGGATAGATTCTCGAAAATGGCACACTTTATACCATGTCATAAAAGTGATGATGCTGTTAATGTTGCTGATTTGTTCTTTCGTGAAATTATTCGCTTGCATGGTGTGCCAAATACTATTGTTTCAGATCGTGATACTAAATTTCTTAGCCACTTTTGGAGATGTTTATGGGCTAAGTTGGGGACTAAACTGCTATTTAGTACTACTTGTCACCCCCAAACTGATGGACAAATTGAAGTAGTCAATAGAACGTTGTCTAGTATGCTTAGGGCTGTTTTGAAGAATAATAAGAAAATGTGGGAGGAATGCTTGCCTCATATTGAATTTGCTTATAATCGTTCATTGCATTCTACTACTAAGATGTGCCCTTTTGAAGTTGTGTATGGTTTCCTACCTCGTGCACCTATTGATTTGTTGCCTCTTCCATCTTCGGAGAAGGTTAATTTTGATGCTAAACAACATGCTGAATTGATTTTAAAAATGCATGAGTTAACTAAGGAAAACATTGAGCGCATGAATGCTAAATATAAACTTGCTGGAGATAAGGGTAGAAAACATGTTGTGTTTGCACCTGGAGATTTTGTTTGGTTACATTTGCGTAAGGATAGATTTCCTGATTTGCGCAAATCAAAGTTAATGCCACGTGCTGATGGTCCCTTTAAGGTGTTAGAGAAAATAAATGATAATGCATATAAACTTGAGCTGCCTGCAGATTTTGGGGTTAGTCCCACTTTTAACATTGCAGATTTGAAGCCTTATTTGGGTGAGGAAGATGAACTTCCGTCGAGGACGACTTCATTTCAAGAAGGGGAGGATGATGAGGACATCAATACAATTGTTACACCCACAGCCCCTGCTGCTATACATACTGGACCAATTACTAGAGCTTGTGCACGCCAACTAAATTACCAGGTACTTTCGTTTCTTGGTAATGATTCTAATGTTCATGAGAATATGATGCTGCCTAAATTGGATACATTTGTTTTGCTTACAAATGAAGGGCCTAGCTTGGAGAAGGATGAACATTGGAGCAAGAACAAGAACGGAGTTACAAGTGATGATTTCAGGACTTTGAAGCCACCATAATGGGTGCATGAAGCCTTGGACGAAATATACAAGATGCCACTTCATAAATTTCATCCCGAGGCTATTTTAGGTGCTGCGTCACCTTATTATTGGGCCAGGCCCATGTAATTTCGAAATACATAAGTATAGGCTATTTTTAGAGTCCATATGTGTGGGGAAACAAGAGATAGGGTTGATTTCGGACCCCTCCACCAAGGGCCACGAAATTCCCCCCCTCTTCCTCCATATATACAGCCCTTAGGGCATCGTTTAGACTTTGGGTTTTGTTTAGATTAAAAGTTCGCCATAGCTGCAACTTCGCGTACTTCGTTTGTGTTCAACGACCAGACAAAGGCGTCACAGAACCCCACCTTGATCAATAAAGCTTTCATCTTATATTCGCAATATCCAGATTGCAATCTCAGTTTCTTGCTTGTTCTTCGTTTGCTCGCAGGAAACAGACCCTCGTGGTCAGGTTGATCGTGCTCCGGCGTGGTCAATAACCTCTCGGAGTTGGTTTAGCGATTGCTAAGGCGCGACGTCCTCGCACGTTCGTAGTCGGATCGTCAAAGTCGACTTCCACCAAAGCGATATCCATCATCTCATCGAAAGACGGGACACCTTTGCCTCTATCAGCAAACACTCAAAGACTATGGCATTCATCTGAAGCAAGTGCCACTCTACTGCGGCAATGAAAGCGCCATCAAGATTGCCAACAACCCAGTTCAGCACTCGAAGACAAAGCACATTCAGATCCGTCATCACTTTCTGAGAGATCATGTCATGAAGGAAGATATTGATATCATTCACGTTAACCGATGTAGGGTAGAGACCCTAATCGCCCGATCTTTCACGAAAGGAGCGGATCCCGGGGAAATCACGAAGAACACTGGGAAGAACGGAGGGAAAACACAAGAGGAAATCACTAAACCGACACGAATAAGTCACACATGGGCTAGATCCTCAAGTACCTAGGTAGAGATACACGAATCCACGGACAACTATGGCCGATACACGGTAACTGGTTCTTCTCCGTGAGGAGGTCTTGAATCCACAAGGGGATCTTCTCGTAAAAGGGGCTTGAATCCGCTTGGGGGATCTTCTCCGGTGGAGGCTCCAATCTCCGAGGAGAAGGTAACCAAGTGGATGAGCAAAGCTCTCTCACAAATATGAGCTAAACATTTGCTAACCCTAGAAAGGAGGTGGGAGAGGTCTATTTATAGTCTAAGTGCAAATGGGGGCGAAAGTAGGGGTACATGGGCCTCGGCCCGAATCTGGATGCAGCCAGGTACCGGACATCCGCTGGTGGCCGGTCGTCCGGTGTCTCAAGAGCGGCCGGTCGTCCGGTGTCCTCCGGATGTCCGCTGGTTCTGCTCTGTCTTGGGGGTGCCGGACGTCCGGAAACGTCGGACTTCCGCTAATGTTGGTTCGGATGCAAGTGCGCCGGTCGTCCGGTTCGGACCGGACGTCCGCTCGTTTTCTTCGGGTGCAGGGGCACCGGTCGTCCGGTCTAGACCGGACATCCGCTCACTGGGGCTCGGCTGATGCTTCAGGCACCGGACGTCCGGTCCCGGCCGGTCGTCCGGTGGCTGGGACTTTTCCTTCAGCCCTCCTTCTTCTCCGTCTTCTCGTCCATCTTCTTCTTCTTCTTGTCCTTGCTCCTTAGCTTCTCCATGGTACCTGAGTATGCACAAAGTATCCATATGAGGTAGTAGCCATGCTTCATGTGCATCGAAGTGGAATTTTGAGAGGAGAGATGTCAGCTTGGTTTCAAGAGCTCTTGCACGTGATCGAGTCATGGGTCCACTAGGCACTTGATGAGACGATGGTAGATCCATGGGGATGACCTTGGGATGCTCCACATCATCTCCCCTCCCTTGGGGAAGATCCGACCTCGGATCAAAATCCTCATCACCATGGTACGGGGACAGATCTTTAACGTTGAAGATGTCGCTCACGGAGTACTTATCGCATGGGATGTCGATCTTGTATGCGTTGTTGTTGTAGCGGGCAAGCACCTTGAATGGTCCATCGGCTCGTGGTAGTAGCTTGGACTTGTGTTCGTTGGGGAAGCGTTCGTTGCGAACGTGTAGCCACAGAAGATCCCCAATGTTGAATATCATGTGATTCTTGTTGACATTGAGCTTGGTCGCGAGTCATTGTACTTGAAGCTCAATGGTGTGCCTTGTATCTTCATGCATCTTCTTGAGGTGGTTGGCTCGGTCACTCGCGTCCATGTTTGTGCGCTCGTGGAGTGGTAGAGGTAGGATGTTCAATGGGGACAACGGGTTGAAACCGTAGACAACCTCGAAGGGGGATTTGCCGGTAGTCGAATGTCTTGCATGGTTGTAGGCGTACTTGGTGATGGGTAAGCACTCCTCCTGCTCCTTGATGTTCTTCTTGATTAGCACGCGAAGAAGGGTGGAGAGCGTGCGGTTTGTCACCTCCGTTTGGCCGTCGGTTTGTGGATGATAGGCCGTGGAGAATAGAAGCTTGATTCCGAGCTTGGCGCATAAGGTCTTCCAAAAGTAACTCAAGAACTTGATGTCGCGGTCCGAGACGATAGTTTTTGGCACACCATGTAGATGCAATATTTCCCTACAAAAGAGATTAGCCACATGTGAAGCATCGTTATCTTGTTACAAGGAATAAAATGTGCCATTTTTGAGAAACGGTCCACAACGACAAATATAGAATATTTCCCATTCCGAGTCCTAGGCAAACCAAGTACGAAGTCCATGCTAATGTATTCCCATGGTTGGTATGGAATCGATAGAGGCATATAGAGGCCATGAGATTGAGCTTTGGACTTAGGATTGCGGCATGTCGAACATCGGTTGGTGAAGCGATTGACGTCCCGAAACATCTTTGGCCAAAAGGCTCTTGGAGAGTGTGGCGAACATCTTGTCGCGTCTGAAATGTCCCATTAAGCCTCCTCCATGTGATTGCTGCAAAAGCAACAAACGAAGGGACGACTTGGGGATGCAAAGTTTGTTAGCTCTCATAAGATAGTCGTCTTTGATGTAATAGCGTTCCCAAGATGTATTCGACAAACACTTGGCATAAGGAGTGGCAAAAGTTTCATCATGCTCATACAATTCTTTGATATGCTCGAAGCCAATGACATCTAACTCAAGTTGCGTGACTAGCATGCATATGCGGGAAAGAGCATCCGCTACGATGTTTTCTTTACCCTTGATGTACTTGATGACATAGGGAAAAGACTCAATGAATTCACTCCATTTAGCTTGACGCTTGTTCAACTTAGTTTGACCCTTAAGATACTTGAGAGTCTCATGATCGGTATGAATGATAAACTCATGGGGACGAAGGTAATGTTCCCATTCATGTAAAACATGGACTAAAGCATATAGCTCTTTGTCATAGATGGGATAGTTGAGTTGCGCTCCGGAAAGTTTCTCACTAAAGTAAGCTATGGGGCGCTTCTCTTGCGTTAACACACCTCCTATGCCATTACCGCTAGCATCGCAATGTATCTCAAAAGGCTTGTCGAAGTTGGGTAAAGCAAGCACGGGAGCATGAGTAAGCAAATTCTTAAGCTCATTGAATGCGGTATCTTGGGATGGTCCCCAAACAAACGACGCATTCTTCTTGCTCAAAGCATGCAAAGGCAAAGCAATGGTGCTAAAACCTTCACAAAGCGACGATAGAAACCTGCAAGACCAAGGAAACTACGCACTTGATGCAAGTTGGTTGGTTGCGGCCAAGTCTTAATAGCATTGATCTTGGACTCATCTACATGAACACCCTTGGAGGAAACAACAAAACCCAAGAAAACGAGCTTGTCAATGCCAAAAAGGCATTTCTCCATATTAGCATAGAGATGCTCTTTTCTAAGAGTTTGCAAAATGGTTCGAACATGGGTGACATGCTCTTTGATAGATTTGCTAAACTCAAGAATGTCATCGAAGTAAACCACAAGAAATATACCAATGTAAGGGCGAAAGACATGATTCATAAGGCACATAAAAGTGCCTGGTGCTTCCGAGAGACCCATAGGCATGACTAACCACTCATACAAACCAAACTTGGTTTTGAAGGCGGTTTTCCATTCATCGCCCTCTTGTATGCGGATTTGATAGTAACCACTCTTAAGATCAATTTTGGAAAATATAGTGGCACCGCTAAGCTCATCAAGCATATCATCTAGGCGTGGAATGGGATACCTATAACGAATGGTGATAGCATTGATAGGTCTACAATCGGAGAACATGCGAAAGCTACCGTCACGTTTTGGCACAAGAATGACCGGTACGGCACAAGGGCTCAAACTTTCACGCACATGTCCATGGTCTATGAGATGCTTTACTTGCCTTTGAATTTCTTTGGTTTCTTCGGGGTTGACGCGGTAGGGAGCTTTGTTCGGAAGTGGTGCTCCGGGGATGAGGTCGATGCGGTGCTCAATGCCTCGTAGTGGAGGTAGTCCCGGAGGTAGCTCATCGAGGAAAACATCTTGAACTTCCTGCAAAAGAGAAGACAACACTAGAGGAAGAGTGTGAGAAGTGTTAGTTTGTGGTGCATTGTCCTTGCACATGAGGACGTACTGTAGGACACTAGATGGGTTCTCACACACTTCTCTCATCTCACATTTGGTGGCAAATAGAACTAGGTTCTTGTTTTCGCTCATCGTGGAGGAACTCAATTTGGGCTTGTGGCGCTCACTCTCTTTTTGGTGGCTCACTCTCTCACCATTCTCTCCACTATGGGTGGCTTGCTTATCGGCGATCACTTGGCTTGGAGACATAGGTTGTAACACAAACTCCTTTCCTTGCATCTTGAAGCTATAGTTGTTTGTACGCCCATTGTGGACGACTCCCCTATCGAATTGACATGGCCGTCCAAGGAGAAGATGACAAACGGTCATTGGGATGATGTCGCACTCCAAGGTGTCCTCGTAGGCGCCGATTTTGAAGGATACGTGCACTCGGTGCTCAACTTGGATAGTGCCGGAGTCACTAAGCCATTGCACTTTGTATGGATGTGGGTGCTTCGTCTTGGGCAATTGGAGCTTGGAGCAAAGTTCTTCACATGCGAGATTGTGACAACTCCCTCCATCGATGATGACCTTGATAGATCGTCCATTGATGCCGGCCTTGGTGTGGAATATGTGGCATCGTTGGTCTTCTTCTTGGTGATGTTGGACAGTCAAGACTTTGGAGACAACATGATAGAGGCAAAGGTGTCCCGTCTTTCGATGAGATGATGGATATCGCTTTGGTGGCAGTCGACTTTGACGATCCGACTACGAACGTGCGAGGACGTCGCGCCTTAGCAATCGCTAAACCAACTCCGAGAGGTTATTGACCACGCCGAAGCACGATCAACCTGACCACAAGGGTCTATTTCCTGCGAGCAAACGAAGAACAAGCAAGAAACTGAGATTGCAATCTGGATATTGCGAATATAAGATGAAAGCTTTATTGATCAAGGTGGGGTTCTGTGACGCCTTTGTCTGGTCGTTGAACACAAACGAAGTACGCGAAGTTGCAGCTATGGCGAACTTTTAATCTAAACAAAACCCAGAGTCTA
>NC_041390.1:294356237-294443535 GCF_002162155.2 Triticum dicoccoides
AGTTTAGTCCCCAACTTAGCCCATAAACATCTCCAAAAGTGGCTAAGAAATTTAGTATCACGATCTGAAACAATAGTATTTGGCACACCATGCAAGCGAATAATTTCACGAAAGAACAAATCAGCAACATTAACAGCATGATCGCTTTTATGACATGGTATAAAGTGTGCCATTTTCGAGAATCTATCCACGACAACAAATATGCTATCCCTCCCCTTCTTTGTTCGAGGTAAACCTAAAACAAAGTCCATAGATATATCCTCCCAAGGAACACTAGGTACAGGCAAAGGCATATATAAACCATGAGGATTGAGTCGTGACTTAGCTTTTTGACATGTAGTGCATCGAGCAATAAAACGCTCAACATCCCGTCTCATCTTTGGCCAAAAGTAATGTGTAGCAAGTACGTCCTCCATCTTCTTAACGCCAAAGTGTCCCATTAATCCTCCTCCATGCGCCTCCTGCAACAACAAAAGACGAACGGAGCTAGCTGGAATGCATAGCTTGTTAGCACGAAACACAAATCCGTTGTTAACGACGAACTTGTTCCACATTCTTCCTTCTTTACAATTCTGCATTACATCTTTAAAATCAGCATCATGCACATATTGATCTTTGATGGTCTCCAAACCAAATATTTTGAAGTCAAGTTGTGAAAGCATAGTATAGCGGCGTGACAATGCATCAGCAATAACATTTTCTTTTCCCTTCTTGTGTTTAATGACATAAGGAAAAGTCTCAATGAATTCAACCCATTTAGCATGTCTACGATTCAGTTTAGCTTGACTTTTAATATGTTTCAAAGATTCATGATCAGAATGTATAACAAATTCTTTGGGCCATAAATAATGTTGCCATGTTTCTAAAGTCCGAACAAGAGCATATAATTCTTTATCATAAGTAGAATAATTCAGACTAGGCCCACTCAATTTTTCAGAAAAGTATGCAACAGGTTTGCCATCTTGTAATAACACACCGCCTAATCCAATTCCACTAGCATCACATTCAAGCTCAAAAGTCTTATTAAAATCAGGAAGTTGGAGTAAAGGAGCATGTGTCAACTTATCTTTCAATACCGAGAAGGCTTCTTCCTGTGCGGTACCCCAAAGAAAAGGCACATCTTTCTTTGTAAGCTCATTGAGAGGTGCAGCAATGGTGTTGAAATCTCTCACAAAATGCCTATAGAACCCAGCGAGGCCAATAAAACTCCTCACTTGTGTGACCGTTTTGGGTTGCGGCCAACTCTCAATAGCTTCAATCTTGGCTTTATCAACTTCAATTCCCTGTGGAGTAACAACATAGCCAAGAAAAGATACTCGGTCGGTGCAAAAGGTGCACTTCCCAAGGTTACCAAACAAACGTGCATCACGTAGAGCAATAAAAACAACACGTAAATGTTCCAAATGTTCTTCCAAAGATCTGCTATAAATCAATATGTCATCGAAGTAAACTACCACAAATCATCCAATGAAAGCACGTAAAACTTCATTCATTAATCTCATGAAAGTACTAGTGATAGAGGTGAGGGTGTCCCGATCTTTCGATGAGATGGTAACTATCGATTTGTTGGAGACGACTTTGACGATCCGACTACAAACGTGCACGACGTTGCGCCTTAGCAATCGCTAAACCAATCTCCAGAGGTTATTGACCACGCCGGTGCACGATCAACCTGACCACGAAGGTCTATTCCTGCAAGCAATCGAAGAACGAGCAAGAATATGATAAAAGCAATCTGAATATTGCAAATATATATGAAGTATTGATAAAGGTGGGGATCCGAAAGCGGTCTTGGTCTGGTCGTTGGACACAAACGAAGTACACGAAGTTGCGTTGGCTAACTTTTAACTAAACAAATCCCCAGCAAAAGCTACTAGATGGATCTACTTATATAGGAGCAAGGGGTGGCGGCCAAGGAGGTGGGAGGACGTCCCAAGGCAGCCTAAAACTAACCCTAGGTCGTACAAGGCTCATGGGCCCAAGTGGAGGTGATGTAACACCTTTGGACTTGTAGTTTGACTCGGATTCTGCTGCAGCATCAGATTGTTTCGTCCACAACTCAACGCTCCGGACGAATTTGAAGGTGATTCCAATTGGGTTGGAAAGTGCACGAAATCTAGTTTCCAACAAAAAAAGAATCACCCAATTCGGAGTCCGTATGAAAAACTTGTGTGCGTTTTGAGTCAGGTATGTCTGTGCAGTCCGAATCTGAATCCAGAACGTGAGAGACTTGGACTCTATCTTCTCTTGGACCAAAAGTGACGTGAAAGAGCTTTTTGGACAGCAAATAAACATCTCTTTCTTCCTTATCTTCATATGTGGATTGTACAAATGTCACATACACCTGCAATTAGACAAAACACAAAAGTGTGTGAAGTATTTTTGTTCTAGATAACATAAATAGATTATTGAATAGTTTGCACTAGAAATCACCTGACAAATATGCATATATGCAATATTTTTGCTCATATCCAAGGTAGTCATGTCCTCATCAACTAGGTGCATTAGTTAACTCAAAAGGCATGACTAACCACTCATATAATCCAAACTTAGTTTTGAATGCTGTTTTCCATTCATCTCCCAATTTCATACGAATTTGATGGTATCCACTACGCAAATCAACTTTGGAGAATATTGTAGAGCCACTCAATTCGTCAAGCATATCATCTAGCCTAGGAATAGGATGACGATAACGAATAGTAATATTATTAATGCCTCTACAATCAACACACATACGTGATGTACCATCCTTTTTCGGCACTAGAATAATAGGAACAGCACAAGGACTAAGGGATTCGCGTATATAACCTTTGTCGAGAAGCTCTTGTACTTGACGCATAATCTCCTTCGTCTCCTCTAGATTGGTATGGTATGGTGCACGGTTTGGCAGTGAAGCACCGGGAATTAAGTCAATCTGATGCTCAATCCCTCGAATAGGCGGTAATCCCGGTGGCACGTCTTGTGGAAAGACGTCAGCGAACTCCTGCAAAATGTTAGTGACAGCATGAGGCAAAGAGGAAGGCACGTCCTCGAATGAAAATAATGCCTCTTTGCACACAAAAGCATATCAAACAGATTTGCTGAAATCTAGCTCATCAATATCAGATTTGGTGGCAAATAAACATGCACTTTTCAATTTAATTTCAGAAGCAACACTAGATGGTTTATTATTAGGCTTCATTTGTTGCTCAAATTCTTTTGCCACAATCTGATTTTCACTCTTATTCGTCTCCTGTTTTGCTTTATTAGCTCTATTAATATCATCTTTCAAAATGGAATTAGGAGTCATAGGAAGCAAAGTAATATTTTTATCCTTATGAACAAGAGTATAGTGATTGTTTCTACCATGGTGTACAAAATTTTTATCAAATTGCCATGGTCTACCAAGTAATAAGGAACATGCTTGCATAGGTACCACATCACAATCAACATAATCAGCATATGTAGAGATACTAAAATGCACACGAACAGTATGTGTTACCTTAACCTTGCCGCTGTTGTTGAACCATTGGATGTAGTAAGGATGTGGATGTGGTCTTGTGGTGAGAGAAAGCTTCTCCACCATCTCCATGCTAGCCAAGTTGTTGCAGCTCCCTCCGTCTATGATGACGCGCACAGAACGTTCCTTCACAACTCCCTTGGTATGGAACAAATTGTGCCTCTGATTTTGCTCAGCTTGTGTGACCTGCACACTCAAAACACGTTGAGCAACTAAACATTCATACCTGTCAGCATCTTCAGGAGCCATGTATTGCGTCTCATGATCAGAATCATCTCCACCATGTTCTTCACGTGTAATAAGAGCCAATGTCTCCTCATCATAGTCACTAGCGGACTCATATCCACCATCCGCGGTAGCAATCATCACACGCGGAGATTTGCATTCCCTCGCATAATGACCTCCTCCCTTACAACGACGACAAATAATATCACTTGTGTGCCCTGTTGATGCCATGGAAGAAGAAGAACGCTGTGCAGGCCCCGCAGGTGCGCTCTTGGCAGATAATGGTGGTTGTGCCTGTTTTCTTGTATCACGGCTGGAGGTGGCACCGGATGGAGGTGCTGGTGCAGTTGAAGTAGAAGATGCACGTGGTGTCCATGATGAAGGTCGGCCTGCAGAAAAGTTAGTTCGCCCCAATGCTTGTCGATCCTGCTGATGAGGACATCAATACAATTGTTACACCCACAGCCCCTGCTGCTATACATACTGGACCAATTACTAGAGCTCGTGCACGCCAACTAAATTACCAGGTACTTTCGTTTCTTGGTAATGATTCTAATGTTCATGAGAATATGATGCTGCCTAAATTGGATACATTTGTTTTGCTTACAAATGAAGGGCCTAGCTTGGAGAAGGATGAACATTGGAGCAAGAACAAGCATGGAGATGATGGCATGCGCAAGGGGAACAAGAACGGAGTTACAAGTGATGATTTCAGGACTTTGAAGCCACCATAATGGGTGCATGAAGCCTTGGACGAAATATACAAGATGCCACTTCACAAATTTCGTCCCGAGGCTATTTTAGGTGCTGCATCACCTTATTATTGGGCCAGGCCCATGTAATTTCGAAATACATAAGTATAGGCTATTTTTAGAGTCCGTATGTGTGGGGAAACAAGAGATAGGGTTGATTTCGGACCCCTCCACCAAGGGCCACGAAATTCCCCCCCTCTTCCTCCATATATACAGCCCTTAGGGCATCGTTTAGACTTTGGGTTTTGTTTAGATTAAAAGTTCGCCATAGCTGCAACTTCGCGTACTTCGTTTGTGTTCAACGACCAGACAAAGGCGTCACAGAACCCCACCTTGATCAATAAAGCTTTCATCTTATATTCGCAATATCCAGATTGCAATCTCAGTTTCTTGCTTGTTCTTCGTTTGCTCGCAGGAAACAGACCCTCGTGGTCAGGTTGATCGTGCTCCGGCGTGGTCAATAACCTCTCGGAGTTGGTTTAGCGATTGCTAAGGCGCGACGTCCTCGCACGTTCGTAGTCGGATCGTCAAAGTCGACTTCCACCAAAGCGAAATCCACCATCTCATCGAAAGACGGGACACCTTTGCCTCTATCACTCCCCTTCTTGAAATGAAGTCGTCCTCGATGGAAGTTCATCTTCCTCACCCAAATAAGGCTTCAAATCTGCAATGTTAAAAGTGGGACTAACCCCAAAATCTGCAGGCAGCTCAAGTTTATATGCATTATCATTTATTTTCTCTAACACCTTAAAGGGACCATCAGCACGTGGCATTAACTTTGATTTGCGCAAATCAGGAAATCTATCCTTACGCAAATGTAACCAAACAAGATCTCCAGGTGCAAACACAACATGTTTTCTACCCTTATCTCCAGCAAGTTTATATTTAGCATTCATACGCTCAATGTTTTCCTTAGTTAACTCATGCATTTTTAAAATCAATTCAGCACGTTGTTTAGCATCAAAATTAACCTTCTCCGAAGATGGAAGAGGCAACAAATCAATAGGTGCACGAGGTAGGAAACCATACACAACTTCAAAAGGGCACATCTTAGTAGTAGAATGCAATGAACGATTATAAGCAAATTCAATATGAGGCAAGCATTCCTCCCACATTTTCTTATTATTCTTCAAAACAGCCCTAAGCATAGTAGACAATGTTCTATTGACTACTTCATTTTGTCCATCAGTTTGGGGGTGACAAGTAGTACTAAAAAGCAGTTTAGTCCCCAACTTAGCCCATGAACATCTCCAAAAGTGGCTAAGAAATTTAGTATCACGATCTGAAACAATAGTATTTGGCACACCATGCAAGCGAATAATTTCACGAAAGAACAAATCAGCAACATTAACAGCATCATCGCTTTTATGACATGGTATAAAGTGTGCCATTTTCGAGAATCTATCCACGACAACAAATATGCTATCCCTCCCCTTCTTTGTTCGAGGTAAACCTAAAACAAAGTCCATAGATATATCCTCCCAAGGAACACTAGGTACAGGCAAAGGCATATATAAACCATGAGGATTGAGTCGTGACTTAGCTTTTTGACATGTAGTGCATCGAGCAATAAAACGCTCAACATCCCGTCTCATCTTTGGCCAAAAGAAATGTGTAGCAAGTACGTCCTCCGTCTTCTTCACGCCAAAGTGTCCCATTAATCCTCCTCCATGCGCCTCCTGCAACAACAAAAGACGAACGAAGCTAGCTGGTATGGTGCACGGTTTGGCAGTGAAGCACCGGGAATTAAGTCAATCTGATGCTCAATCCCTTGAATAGGCGGTAATCCCGGTGGCACGTCTTGTGGAAAGACGTCAGCGAACTCCTGCAAAATGTTAGTGACAGCAGGAGGCAAAGAGGAAGGCACGTCCTCGAATGAAAATAATGCCTCTTTGCACACAAAAGCATAGCAAACAGATTTGCTGAAATCTAGCTCATCAATATCAGATTTGGTGGCAAATAAACATGCACTTTTCAATTTAATTTCAGAAGCAACACTAGATGATTTATTATTAGACTTCATTTGTTGCTCAAATTCTTTTGCCACAATCTGATTTTCACTCTTATTCGTCTCCTGTTTTGCTTTATTAGCTCTATTAATATCATCTTTCAAAATGGAATCAGGAGTCATAGGAAGCAAAGTAATATTTTTATCCTTATGAACAAGAGTATAGTGATTGTTTCTACCATGGTATACAGAATTTTTATCAAATTGCCATGGTCTACCAAGTAATAAGGAACATGCTTGCATAGGTACCACATCACAATCAACATAATCAGCATATGTAGAGATACTAAAATGCACACGAACAGTACGTGTTACCTTAACCTTGCCGCTGTTGTTGAACCATTGGATGTAGTAAGGATGTGGATGTGGTCTTGTGGTGAGAGAAAGCTTCTCCACCATCTCCATGCTAGCCAAGTTGTTGCAGCTCCCTCCGTCTATTATGAAGCGCACAGAACGTTCCTTCACAACTCCCTTGGTATGGAACAAATTGTGCCTCTGATTTTGCTCAGCTTGTGTGACCTGCACACTCAAAACACGTTGAGCAACTAAACATTCATACCTGTCAGCGTCTTCAGGAGCCATGTATTGCGTCTCATGATCAGAATCATCTCCACCATGTTCTTCACGTGTAATAAGAGCCAATGTCTCCTCATCATAGTCACTAGCGGACTCATATCCACCACCCTCGGTAGCAATCATCACACGTGGAGATTTGCATTCTCTCGCATAATGACCTCCTCCCTTACAACGACGACAAATAATATCACTTGTGTGCCCTGTTGATGCCCTGGAAGAAGAAGAACTCTGTGCAGGCCCGGCAGGTGCGCTCTTGGCAGATAATGGTGGTTGTTCCTGTTTTCTTGTATCACAGCTGTAGGAGGCACCTGATTGAGGTGCTGGTGCAGTTGAAGTAGAAGATGCACGCGGTGTCCATGATGAAGGTCTGATAGAGGCGGAGGTGTCCCGTCTTTCGATGAGATGGTAGATTTCGCTTTGGTGGAAGTCGACTTTGACGATCCGACTACGAACGTGCGAGGACGTCGCGCCTTAGCAATCGCTAAACCAACTTCGAGAGGTTATTGACCACGCCGGAGCACGATCAACTTGACCACGAGGGTCTGTTTCCTGCGAGCAAACGAAGAACAAGCAAGAAACTAAGATTGCAATCTGGATATTGCGAATATAAGATGAAAGCTTTATTGATCAAGGTGGGGTTCTGTGACGCCTTTGTCTGGTCGTTGAACACAAACGAAGTACGCGAAGTTGCAGCTATGGCGAACTTTTAATCTAAACAAAACCCAAAGTCTAAACGATGCCCTAAGGGCTGTATATATGGAGGAAGAGGGGGGAATTTCGTGGCCCTTGGTGGAGGGGTCCGAAATCAACCCTATCTCTTGTTTCCCCACACATACGGACTCTAAAAATAGCCTATACTTATGTATTTCGAAATTACATGGGCCTGGCCCAATAATAAGGTGACGCAGCACCTAAAATAGCCTCGGGACGAAATTTATGAAGTGGCATCTTGTATATTTCGTCCAAGGCTTAATGCACCCATTATGGTGGCTTCAAAGTCCTGAAATCATCACTTGTAACTCCGTTCTTGTTCCCCTTGCGCATGCCATCATCTCCATGCTTGTTCTTGCTCCAATGTTCATCCTTCTCCAAGCTAGGCCCTTCATTTGTAAGCAAAACAAATGTATCCAATTTAGGCAGCATCATATTCTCATGAACATTAGAATCATTACCAAGAAACGAAAGTACCTGGTAATTTAGTTGGCGTGCACGAGCTTTAGTAATTGGTCCAGTATGTATAGCAGCAGGGGCTGTGGGTGTAACAATTGTATTGATGTCCTCATCATCCTCCCCTTCTTGAAATGAAGTCGTCCTCGACGGAAGTTCATCTTCCCCACCCAAATAAGGCTTCAAATCTGCAATGTTAAAAGTGGGACTAACCCCAAAATCTGCAGGCAGCTCAAGTTTATATGCATTATCATTTATTTTCTCTAACACCTTAAAGGGACCATCAGCACGTGGCATTAGCTTTGATTTGCGCAAATCAGGAAATCTATCCTTACGCAAATGTAACCAAACAAGATCTCCAGGTGCAAACACAACATGTTTTCTACCCTTATCTCCAGCAAGTTTATATTTAGCATTCATACGCTCAATGTTTTCCTTAGTTAACTCATGCATTTTTAAAATCAATTCAGCACGTTGTTTAGCATCAAAATTAACCTTCTCCGAAGATGGAAGAGGCAACAAATCAATAGGTGCACGAGGTAGGAAAGCATACACAACTTGAAAAGGGCACATCTTAGTAGTAGAATGCAATGAACGATTATAAGCAAATTCAATATGAGGCAAGCATTCCTCCCACATTTTCTTATTATTCTTCAAAACAGCCCTAAGCATAGTAGACAATGTTCTATTGACTACTTCAGTTTGTCCATCAGTTTGGGGGTGACAAGTAGTACTAAAAAGCAGTTTAGTCCCCAACTTAGCCCATAAACATCTCCAAAAGTGGCTAAGAAATTTAGTATCACGATCTGAAACAATAGTATTTGGCACACCATGCAAGCGAATAATTTCACGAAAGAACAAATCAGCAACATTAACAGCATCATCGCTTTTATGACATGGTATAAAGTGTGCCATTTTCGAGAATCTATCCACGACAACAAATATGCTATCCCTCCCCTTCTTTGTTCGAGGTAAACCTAAAACAAAGTCCATAGATATATCCTCCCAAGGAACACCAGGTACAGGCAAAGGCATATATAAACCATGAGGATTGAGTCGTGACTTAGCTTTTTGACATGTAGTGCATCGAGCAATAAAACGCTCAACATCCCGTCTCATCTTTGGCCAAAAGAAATGTGTAGCAAGTACGTCCTCCATCTTCTTCACGCCAAAGTGTCCCATTAATCCTCCTCCATGCGCCTCCTGCAACAACAAAAGACGAACGGAGCTAGCTGGAATGCATAGCTTGTTAGCACGAAACACAAATCCATCGTTAACGACAAACTTGTTCCACATTCTTCCTTCTTTACAATTCTGCATTACATCTTTAAAATCAGCATCATGCACATATTGATCTTTGATGGTCTCCAAACCAAATATTTTGAAGTCAAGTTGTGAAAGCATAGTATAGCGACGAGACAATGCATCAGCAATAACATTTTCTTTTCCCTTCTTGTGTTTAATGACATAAGGGAAAGTCTCAATGAATTCAACCCATTTAGCATGTCTACGATTCAGTTTAGCTTGACTTTTAATATGTTTCAAAGATTCATGATCAGAATGTATAACAAACTCTTTGGGCCATAAATAATGTTGCCATGTTTCTAAAGTCCGAACAAGAGCGTATAATTCTTTATCATAAGTAGAATAATTCAGACTAGGCCCACTCAATTTTTCAGAAAAGTATGCAACAGGTTTGCCATCTTGTAATAACACACCTCCTAATCCAATTCCACTAGCATCACATTCAAGCTCAAAAGTCTTATTAAAATCAGGAAGTTGGAGTAAAGGAGCATGTGTCAACTTATCTTTCAATACCGTGAAGGCTTCTTCCTGTGCGGTACCCCAAACAAAAGGCACATCCTTCTTTGTAAGCTCGTTGAGAGGTGCAGCAATGGTGCTGAAATCTCTCACAAAACGCCTATAGAATCCAGCGAGGCCAAGAAAACTCCTCACTTGTGTGACCGTTTTGGGCTGCGGCCAACTCTCAATAGCTTCAATCTTGGCTTTGTCAACTTCAATTCCCTGTGGAGTAACAACATAGCCAGAAAAGATACTCGGTCGGTGCAAAAGGTGCACTTCCCAAGGTTACCAAACAAACGTGCATCACGTAGAGCAATAAAAACAGCACGTAAATGTTCCAAATGTTCTTCCAAAGATCTGCTATAAATCAGTATATCATCAAAATAGACTACCACAAATCGTCCAATGAAAGCACGTAAAACTTCGTTCATTAGTCTCATGAAAGTACTAGGCGCATTAGTTAACCCAAAAGGCATGACTAACCACTCATATAATCCAAACTTAGTTTTAAATGCTGTTTTCCATTCATCTCCCAATTTCATACGAATTTGATGGTATCCACTACGCAAATCAACTTTGGAGAATATTGTAGAGCCACTCAATTCATCAAGCATATCATCTAGCCTAGGAATAGGATGACGATAACGAATAGTAATATTATTAATGCCTCTACAATCAACACACATACGTGATGTACCATCCTTTTTCGGCACTAGAATAATAGGAACAGCACAAGGACTAAGGGATTCGCGTATATAACCTTTGTCGAGAAGCTCTTGTACTTGACGCATAATCTCCTTCGTCTCCTCTGGATTGGTACGTTATGGTGCACGGTTTGGCAGTGAAGCACCGGGAATTAAGTCAATTTGATGCTCAATCCCTCGAATAGGCGGTAATCCCGGTGGCACGTCTTGTGGAAAGACGTCAGCGAACTCCTGCAAAATGTTAGTGACAGCAGGGGGCAAAGAGGAAGGCACGTCCTCGAATGAAAATAATGCCTCTTTGCACACAAAAGCATAGCAAACAGATTTGCTGAAATCTAGCTCATCAATATCAGATTTGGTGGCAAATAAACATGCACTTTTCAATTTAATTTCAGAAGCAACACTAGATGGTTTATTATTAGGCTTCATTTGTTGCTCAAATTCTTTTGCCACAATCTGATTTTCACTCTTATTCTTCTCCTGTTGTGCTTTATTAGCTCTATTAATATCATCTTTCAAAATGGAATCAGGAGTCATAGGAAGCAAAGTAATATTTTTATCCTTATGAACAAGAGTATAGTGATTGTTTCTACAATGGTGTACAGAATTTTTATCAAATTGCCATGGTCTACCAAGTAATAAGGAACATGCTTGCATAGGTACCACATCACAATCAACATAATCAGCATATGTAGAGATACTAAAATGCACACGAACAGTACGTGTTACCTTAACCTTGCCGCTGTTGTTGAACCATTGGATGTAGTAAGGATGTGGATGTGGTCTTGTGGTGAGAGAAAGCTTCTCCACCATCTCCATGCTAGCCAAGTTGTTGCAGCTCCCTCTGATGAGGACATCAATACAATTGTTACACCCACAGCCCCTGCTGCTATACATACTGGACCAATTACTAGAGCTCGTGCACGCCAACTAAATTACCAGGTACTTTCGTTTCTTGGAAATGATTCTAATGTTCATGAGAATATGATGCTGCCTAAATTGGATACATTTGTTTTGCTTACAAATGAAGGGCCTAGCTTGGAGAAGGATGAACATTGGAGCAAGAACAAGCATGGAGATGATGGCATGCGCAAGGGGAACAAGAACGGTGTTACAAGTGATGATTTCAGGACTTTGAAGCCACCATAATGGGTGCATGAAGCCTTGGACGAAATATACAAGATGCCACTTCATAAATTTCGTCCCGAGGCTATTTTAGGTGCTGCGTCACCTTATTATTGGGCCAGGCCCATGTAATTTCGAAATACATAAGTATAGGCTATTTTTAGAGTCCGTATGTGTGGGGAAACAAGAGATAGGGTTGATTTCGGACTCCTCCACCAAGGGCCACGAAATTCCCCCCTCTTCCTCCATATATACAGCCCTTAGGGCATCGTTTAGACTTTGGGTTTTGTTTAGATTAAAAGTTCGCCATAGCTGCAACTTCGCGTACTTTGTTTGTGTTCAACGACCAGACAAAGGCGTCACAGAACCCCACCTTGATCAATAAAGCTTTCATCTTATATTCGCAATATCCAGATTGCAATCTCAGTTTCTTGCTTGTTCTTCGTTTGCTCGCAGGAAACAGACCCTCGTGGTCAGGTTGATCGTGCTCCGGCGTGGTCAATAACCTCTCGGAGTTGGTTTAGCGATTGCTAAGGCGCGACGTCCTCGCACGTTCGTAGTCGGATCGTCAAAGTCGACTTCCACCAAAGCGAAATCCATCATCTCATCGAAAGACGGGACACCTTTGCCTCTATCAAGACCACATCCACATCCTTACTACATCCAATGGTTCAACAACAGCGGCAAGGTTAAGGTAACACGTACTGTTCGTGTGCATTTTAGTATCTCTACATATGCTGATTATGTTGATTGTGATGTGGTACCTATGCAAGCATGTTCTTTATTACTTGGTAGACCATGGCAATTTGATAAAAATTCTGTACACCATGGTAGAAACAATCACTATACTCTTGTTCATAAGGATAAAAATATTACTTTGCTTCCTATGACTCCTGATTCCATTTTGAAAGATGATATTAATAGAGCTAATAAAGCACAACAGGAGAAGAATAAGAGTGAAAATCAGATTGTGGCAAAAGAATTTGAGCAACAAATGAAGCCTAATAATAAACCATCTAGTGTTGCTTCTGAAATTAAATTGAAAAGTGCATGTTTATTTGCCACCAAATCTGATATTGATGAGCTAGATTTCAGCAAATCTGTTTGCTATGCTTTTGTGTGCAAAGAGGCATTATTTTCATTCGAGGACGTGCCTTCCTCTTTGCCCCCTGCTGTCACTAACATTTTGCAGGAGTTCGCTGACGTCTTTCCACAAGACGTGCCACCGGGATTACCGCCTATTCGAGGGATTGAGCATCAAATTGACTTAATTCCCGGTGCTTCACTGCCAAACCGTGCACCATAACGTACCAATCCAGAGGAGACGAAGGAGATTATGCGTCAAGTACAAGAGCTTCTCGACAAAGGTTATATACGCGAATCCCTTAGTCCTTGTGCTGTTCCTATTATTCTAGTGCCGAAAAAGGATGGTACATCACGTATGTGTGTTGATTGTAGAGGCATTAATAATATTACTATTCGTTATCGTCATCCTATTCCTAGGCTAGATGATATGCTTGATGAATTGAGTGGCTCTACAATATTCTCCAAAGTTGATTTGCGTAGTGGATACCATCAAATTCGTATGAAATTGGGAGATGAATGGAAAACAGCATTTAAAACTAAGTTTGGATTATATGAGTGGTTAGTCATGCCTTTTGGGTTAACTAATGCGCCTAGTACTTTCATGAGACTAATGAACGAAGTTTTACGTGCTTTCATTGGACGATTTGTGGTAGTCTATTTTGATGATATACTGATTTATAGCAGATCTTTGGAAGAACATTTGGAACATTTACGTGCTGTTTTTATTGCTCTACGTGATGCACGTTTGTTTGGTAACCTTGGGAAGTGCACCTTTTGCACCGACCGAGTATCTTTTCTGGCTATGTTGTTACTCCACAGGGAATTGAAGTTGACAAAGCCAAGATTGAAGCTATTGAGAGTTGGCCGCAGCCCAAAACGGTCACACAAGTGAGGAGTTTTCTTGGCCTCGCTGGATTCTATAGGCGTTTTGTGAGAGATTTCAGCACCATTGCTGCACCTCTCAACGAGCTTACAAAGAAGGATGTGCCTTTTGTTTGGGGTACCGCACAGGAAGAAGCCTTCACGGTATTGAAAGATAAGTTGACACATGCTCCTTTACTCCAACTTCCTGATTTTAATAAGACTTTTGAGCTTGAATGTGATGCTAGTGGAATTGGATTAGGAGGTGTGTTATTACAAGATGGCAAACCTGTTGCATACTTTTCTGAAAAATTGAGTGGGCCTAGTCTGAATTATTCTACTTATGATAAAGAATTATACGCTCTTGTTCGGACTTTAGAAACATGGCAACATTATTTATGGCCCAAAGAGTTTGTTATACATTCTGATCATGAATCTTTGAAACATATTAAAAGTCAAGCTAAACTGAATCGTAGACATGCTAAATGGGTTGAATTCATTGAGACTTTCCCTTATGTCATTAAACACAAGAAGGGAAAAGAAAATGTTATTGCTGATGCATTGTCTCGTCGCTATACTATGCTTTCACAACTTGACTTCAAAATATTTGGTTTGGAGACCATCAAAGATCAATATGTGCATGATGCTGATTTTAAAGATGTAATGCAGAATTGTAAAGAAGGAAGAATGTGGAACAAGTTTGTCGTTAACGATGGATTTGTGTTTCGTGCTAACAAGCTATGCATTCCAGCTAGCTCCGTTCGTCTTTTGTTGTTGCAGGAGGCGCATGGAGGAGGATTAATGGGACATTTTGGCGTGAAGAAGAAGGAGGACGTACTTGCTACACATTTCTTTTGGCCAAAGATGAGACGGGATGTTGAGCGTTTTATTGCTCGATGCACTACATGTCAAAAAGCTAAGTCACGACTCAATCCTCATGGTTTATATATGCCTTTGCCTGTACCTAGTGTTCCTTGGGAGGATATATCTATGGACTTTGTTTTAGGTTTACCTCGAACAAAGAAGGGGAGGGATAGCATATTTGTTGTCGTGGATAGATTCTCGAAAATGGCACACTTTATACCATGTCATAAAAGCGATGATGCTGTTAATGTTGCTGATTTGTTCTTTCGTGAAATTATTCGCTTGCATGGTGTGCCAAATACTATTGTTTCAGATCGTGATACTAAATTTCTTAGCCACTTTTGGAGATGTTCATGGGCTAAGTTGGGGACTAAACTGCTTTTTAGTACTACTTGTCACCCCCAAACTGATGGACAAAATGAAGTAGTCAATAGAACATTGTCTACTATGCTTAGGGCTGTTTTGAAGAATAATAAGAAAATGTGGGAGGAATGCTTGCCTCATATTGAATTTGCTTATAATCGTTCATTGCATTCTACTACTAAGATGTGCCCTTTTGAAGTTGTGTATGGTTTCCTACCTCGTGCACCTATTGATTTGTTGCCTCTTCCATCTTCGGAGAAGGTTAATTTTGATGCTAAACAACGTGCTGAATTGATTTTAAAAATGCATGAGTTAACTAAGGAAAACATTGAGCGTATGAATGCTAAATATAAACTTGCTGGAGATAAGGGTAGAAAACATGTTGTGTTTGCACCTGGAGATCTTGTTTGGTTACATTTGCGTCAGGATAGATTTCCGGATTTGCGCAAATCAAAGTTAATGCCACGTGCTGATGGTCCCTTTAAGGTGTTAGAGAAAATAAATGATAATGCATATAAACTTGAGCTGCCTGCAGATTTTGGGGTTAGTCCCACTTTTAACATTGCAGATTTGAAGCCTTATTTGGGTGAGGAAGATGAGCTTCCGTCGAGGACGACTTCATTTCAAGAAGGGGAGGATGATGAGGACATCAATACCATTGTTACACCCACAGCCCCTACTGCTACATATACGGGACCAATTACTAGAGCTCGCGCACGCCAATTAAATTATCAGGTACTTTCGTTTCTTGGTAATGATTCTAATGTTCATGAGAATATGATGCTGCCTAAATTGGATACATTTGTTTTGCTTACAAATGAAGGGCCTAGCTTGGAGAAGGATGAACATTGGAGCAAGAATGATAGAGGCGGAGGTGTCCCGTCTTTCGATGAGATGGTGGATTTCGCTTTGGTGGAAGTCGACTTTGACGATCCGACTACGAACGTGCGAGGACGTCGCGCCTTAGCAATCGCTAAACCAACTCCGAGAGGTTATTGACCACGCCGGAGCACGATCAACCTGACCACGAGGGTCTGTTTCCTGCGAGCAAACGAAGAACAAGCAAGAAACTAAGATTGCAATCTGGATATGCGAATATAAGATGAAAGCTTTATTGATCAAGGTGGGGTTCTGTGACGCCTTTGTCTGGTCGTTGAACACAAACGAAGTACGCGAAGTTGCAGCTATGGCGAACTTTTAATCTAAACAAAACCCAAAGTCTAAACGATGCCCTAAGGGCTGTATATATGGAGGAAGAGGGGGGAATTTCGTGGCCCTTGGTGGAGGGGTCCGAAATCAACCCTATCTCTTGTTTCCCCACACATACGGACTCTAAAAATAGCCTATACTTATGTATTTCGAAATTACATGGGCCTGGCCCAATAATAAGGTGACGCAGCACCTAAAATAGCCTCGGGACGAAATTTATGAAGTGGCATCTTGTATATTTCGTCCAAGGCTTCATGCACCCATTATGGTGGCTTCAAAGTCCTGAAATCATCACTTGTAACTCCGTTCTTGTTCCCCTTGCGCATGCCATCATCTCCATGCTTGTTCTTGCTCCAATGTTCATCCTTCTCCAAGCTAGGCCCTTCATTTGTAAGCAAAACAAATGTATCCAATTTAGGCACCATCATATTCTCATGAACATTAGAATCATTACCAAGAAATGAAAGTACCTGGTAATTTAGTTGGCGTGCACGAGCTCTAGTAATTGGTCCAGTATGTATAGCAGCAGGGGCTGTGGGTGTAACAATTGTATTGATGTCCTCATCAAGGTCGGCCTGCAGAAAAGTTAGTTCGCGCCAATGCTTGTCGATCCTGCACTTCACGTTCAGCTTTACAAGCAAGATGGAATAAACGAGTGATATTAGTATACTCCTTATAGTCTAGAATGGTCTGAACCTCTCTATTTAATCCACCCAGAAAACGTGCAAGCATAGCTTCATTCTCCTCAACAATACCACATCGAATCATGCCAGTTTGTAATTCCTGATAATATTCTTCTACAGAATTTTTTCCTTGTCTTAAACGCTGCAATTTTTGAAGCAATTCACGTTGATAATATGGTGGAACCCAACGCGTACGCATAGCGGTTTTCAAAGCAGCCCAAGTAGTTGGAATAGGATATAATCTACAATGTTCAGACCACCAGACACATGCAAAACTAGTGAAAGCACAAACAGCAGCAGCAACCCGTCTCTCCTCGGGATATTGTAAACATGTAAAACGTTGTTCAGTTTCTAACTCCCAAGTAAGATATATATCAGGAACATATCTACCCTCAAATGGTGGAATATTCAATTTCAGTTTAGGAATATGGACATCATCTCGTACCTGAGGTGGTGGTGCAGGCCTACCATTACGAATATATACCTGAGGTCGACCTGCTGGTGGTGGTGCTGGTGGTTGCACGTAGTTCTGATTTTGAGCAACCTCATCCTCATAATCTCCCACATAATCATCCTCCTCCGCATCAGCAGCAGGAGCCACAGAAGTATCAACAGCAGCACCAACAGTTTGGCCAAACGCAAGAGGAACACGGCTCGCTCGGCGGAGGTCTATTTCGCGACGTGGAGGTAGTCGTTGTTGTTGTTGTTGGAGAGGTGCGTTAGGTGCAGCGGGTGGTGGTGGTGGAAGACGCGCGAGCAATTCATTAAACTTGTTATCGAGCTTTGTTTCGAACGTCTTCTCCATGCCATCTATCTTCTCCATGGCCTCTTCAAATCTGTTTAGCACGTCTTGCACCTGTTCACTCATCATTTGCTGAAATTTATCATGCAAATCCTTATTTGTCATGTTCTCCCAGTCAGTCTCGTCGGCTTGTGATCCTGGCATGGTTAGCAGCAATAGAAACACACAAGAATATGATCCTACAGACTACTAACAAGAGGTGGTGGTGGGTGTCACAAATCCGTCAAGCAAATCTCAAATTCTTACCAGTTCTTACCCAGCAGCAGGCGGTGATCGGCAACCGTTGTAGTCAAAAACTCTCAAAGCTTGGATAGAGCGATTACCAGGGAGAGTCAAACGCACGACGTAGATGTATGTGGAGCTGGGAAGGCTTATAATATGGTAGCAAAAAGGGTCAGCAATAATCAATTCAGAGATGCAAAGTTGAATAAACGCTCAACGACGGTACTGTGCTGGTCCTAGGCTAGACTGTGCTAGAGACGCGAGCCTAGAACACTAACAAAATCACGGCGCGGCACGTAAACAAGGGAAAAGCACACTCTGAATTTTTTTTTCGCTCTTTTTTTTTGCGCTCTTTTTTTTTTTGCGAAAAATCACTATAATGGCGAGTGTCTCAAAACTCTTCCTAGCTCAAACTGACAGGATGGGCACGAAATTTTTTCGACCAATTTTTTTTTTCGACTGCCCGGACCCAAAAACTGGAAACGGGTCAAAAAAAACTTCCTATAATGGCACCTGTCTCAAAACACTCAGAAACACCTAAAAATAGGATAGCCAGAAATTTTTTCGAAAAATGCGTTTTCGAAAAATTTTGGGCCTAAACGGAGCGTGGCTACCCGACTCCGGCAAGGAAACACGAATCGGAATCTAGATGGATCCCGAAAACAAACCTAATAAGCAAAGAACTCGGATTGGTGGTGGATATATGGTGGTGGTATATGGCAGCGGTGGTGGTAGCGGTGGTATATGGATACGGATTCGGTGCGGTGGTGGTAGATGGCAGGGGCGATGATGATGGTGCGGCGGCGGCGTGACAACTTATGACCAGAACTCGAAACTCTAAAAGACTAGACTCTAAGACCAGCAACTAGACACGACGATGCAACCGCAAATTCAACAAAGCAAAACCCTAAAAAGATTATGCAAGGCTCAGATTGGTTCGGATATGATGAACTAACCCTAATTTTTTTTGTGGCTTTTTCGTGGACTATAGGTATGAAGAACAGACTCGATCTAAACTACTAAAAAAACTGTAAAATCTCACCGAGCAACCTGGAAATCTGATACCACTTGATAGAGGCGGAGGTGTCCCGTCTTTCGATGAGATGGTGGATTTCGCTTTGGTGGAAGTCGACTTTGACGATCCGACTACGAACGTGCGAGGACGTCGCGCCTTAGCAATCGCTAAACCAACTCCGAGAGGTTATTGACCACGCCGGAGCACGATCAACCTGACCACGAGGGTCTGTTTCCTGCGAGCAAACGAAGAACAAGCAAGAAACTAAGATTGCAATCTGGATATTGCGAATATAAGATGAAAGCTTTATTGATCAAGGTGGGGTTCTGTGACGCCTTTGTCTGGTCGTTGAACACAAACGAAGTACGCGAAGTTGCAGCTATGGCGAACTTTTAATCTAAACAAAACCCAAGGTCTAAACGATGCCCTAAGGGCTATATATATGGAGGAAGAGGGGGTGGATTTCGTGGCCCTTGGTGGAGGGGTCCGAAATCAACCCTATCTCTTGTTTCCCCACACATACGGACTCTAAAAATAGCCTATACTTATGTATTTCGAAATTACATGGGCCTGGCCCAATAATAAGGTGACGCAGCACCTAAAATGCCTCGGGACGAAATTTATGAAGTGGCATCTTGTATATTTCGTCCAAGGCTTCATGCACACATTATGGTGGCTTCAAAGTCCTGAAATCATCACTTGTAACTCCGTTCTTGTTCCCCTTGCGCATGCCATCATCTCCATGCTTGTTCTTGCTCCAATGTTCATCCTTCTCCAAGCTAGGCCCTTCATTTGTAAGCAAAACAAATGTATCCAATTTAGGCAGCATCATATTCTCATGAACATTAGAATCATTACCAAGAAACGAAAGTACCTGATAATTTAGTTGGCGTGCACGAGCTCTAGTAATTGGTCCAGTATGTATAGCAGCAGGGGCTGTGGGTGTAACAATTGTATTGATGTCCTCATCAGACCTGCTGGTGGCGGTACAGGTGGCTGCACGTAGTGTTGATTTTGATCAACCTCATCCTCATAATCTCCCACATAATCATCCTCCTCCGCATCAGCAGCAGGAGCCACAGAAGTATCAACAGCAGCACCAACAGTTTGGCCAAACGCAAGAGGAACACGGCTTGCTCGGCGGAGGTCTGCTTCGCGACGTGGAGGTAGTCGTTGTTGTTGTTGTTGGAGAGGTGTGTTAGGTGCAGCGGGTGGTGGTGGTGGAAGACGCGCGAGCAATTCATTAAACTTGTTATCGAGCTTTGTTTCGAACGTCTTCTCAAGGCCAGTGATCTTCTCCATGGCCTCTTCAAAATTGTTCAGCACATCTTGCACCTGTTCAGTCATCATTTGCTGAAACTTATCATGAAGCTCCTTGTTCGATAAATTCTCCCAGTCAATCTCGTCGGCTTGTGATCCTGGCATGGTTAGCAGCAATAGAAACACACAAGAATATGATCCTACAGACTACGAACAAGTGGTGGTGGTGGGTGTCACAAATCCGTCAAGCAAAACTCAAATTCTTACCAGTTCTTACCCAGCAACAGGCGGTGATCGGCAACCGTTGTAGTCAAAACTCTCAAAGCTTGGATAGAGCGATTACCAGGAGAGTCAAACGCACGACGTAGATGTATGTGGAGCTGGGAAGGCTTATAATATGGTAGCAAAAAGGGTCAGCAATAATCAATTCAGAGATGCAAAGTTGAATAAACGCTCAACGACGGTACTGTGCTGGTCCTAGGCTAGACTGTGCTAGAGACGCGAGCCTAGAACACCAACAAAATCACGGCGCGGCACGTAAACAAGGGAAACGCACACTATGGAATTTTTTTGTTTCGCTCTTTTTTTTTGCGCTCTTTTTTTTTGCTGCTTTTTTTGCGAAAAATCACTATAATGGCGAGTGTCTCAAAACTCTTCCTAGCTCAAACTGACAGGATGGGCACGAAATTTTTTCGACCAATTTTTTTTTGACTGCCCGGACCCAAAAACTGGAAACGGGTCAAAAAAACTTCCTATAATGGCACCTGTCTCAAAACACTCAGAAACACCTAAAAATAGGATAGCCAGAAATTTTTTCGAAAAATGCGTTTCCGAAAAATTTTGGGCCTAAACGGAGCGTGGTTTCCCGACTCTTTTTTTCTTTTCTGAAACCTACTCCGGCAAGGAAACACGAATCGGAATCTAGATGGATCTCGAAAACAAACCTAATATGACAAGAACGCGGATTGGTGGTGGATATATGGTGGTAGATGGCAGCGGTGGTGGTATATGACAACTGTGGTGGTATATGGATACGGATTCGAAGCGGTGGTGGATAAGCGGTGGTGGTAGATGGCAGGGGTGATGATGATGGTGCGGCGGCGGCGTGACAACTTATGACCAGAACTCGAAACTCTAAAAGACTAGACTCTAAGACCAGCAACTAGACACGACGATGCAACCGCAAATTCAACAAAGCAAAACCCTAAAAAGATTATGCAAAGGCTCAGATTGGTTCGGATATGATGAACTAACCCTAAATTTTTTTTGTGGCTTTTTCGTGGACTATAGGTATGAAGAACAGACTCGATCTAAACTACGAAAAACTGTAAAATCTCACCGAGCAACCTGGAAATCTGATACCACTTGATAGAGGCAAAGGTGTCCCGTCTTTCGATGAGATGATGGATATCGCTTTGGTGGCAGTCGACTTTGACGATCCGACTACGAACGTGCGAGGACGTCGCGCCTTAGCAATCGCTAAACCAACTCCGAGAGGTTATTGACCACGCCGGAGCACGATCAACCTGACCACAAGGGTCTGTTTCCTGCGAGCAAACGTAGAACAAGCAAGAAACTGAGATTGCAATCTGGATATTGCGAATATAAGATGAAAGCTTTATTGATCAAGGTGGGGTTCTGTGACGCCTTTGTCTGGTCGTTGAACACAAACGAAGTACGCGAAGTTGCAGCTATGGCGAACTTTTAATCTAAACAAAACCCAAAGTCTAAACGATGCCCTAAGGGCTGTATATATGGAAGAAGAGGGGGGGGGAGAATTTCGTGGCCCTTGGTGGAGGGGTCCGAAATCAACCCTATCTCTTGTTTCCCCACACATACGGACTCTAAAAATAGCCTATACTTATGTATTTCGAAATTACATGGGCCTGGCCCAATAATAAGGTGACGCAGCACCTAAAATAGCCTCGGGACGAAATTTATGAAGTGGCATCTTGTATATTTCGTCCAAGGCTTCATGCACCCATTATGGTGGCTTCAAAGTCCTGAAATCATCACTTGTAACTCCGTTCTTGTTCTTGCTCCAATGTTCATCCTTCTCCAAGCTAGGCCCTTCATTTGTAAGCAAAACAAATGTATCCAATTTAGGCAGCATCATATTCTCATGAACATTAGAATCATTACCAAGAAATGAAAGTACCTGGTAATTTAGTTGGCGTGCACGAGCTCTAGTAATTGGTCCAGTATGTATAGCAGCAGGGGCTGTGGGTGTAACAATTGTATTGATGTCCTCATCACAACAAGTGCGGGACTTGAGTCTTCATCACAAAAGACTTGTTTGTCTTCATTGTTCACTTGGCGGTGCATGGAGACTTGCTCAAGGGCTTCCATTTCTCCTTCGCTCATGGAATCATAAGTGCCATCGTCGTTGAAGATCATGGTGCGCTTGTTGGTGCACTCATAGGACTTGTGGCCTCGGCCGCCGCAAGTGAAACACTTGAAGGAACTCGTCTTGACGGTCTCATCTATAGGGGTTGATGATGATGAAGCTCTCAGCTTGAAGTTGCTCGTATTAGGATTGCTTGTAGTTGGCGAAGCTTTCTTGGAAGTCGACTTGTCGATGTTGGAAGTAGAGGGTCGTGTAGACGGTGTTGGAGTCGTTGAAGATTGGTTATTGGAGAAGCCGTAGGACTTGGATGAGAACTTGGCATACTTGAAATCATCTTGCACTTAGCGTTCCGCTTTGGTAGCTTGGTGCACGAGCTCGATGAGATTTGAGTATGGTTGGAAGTCGACGATCTTCTTGATAGGATGATTGAGTCCATTCAAGAAACGTGCCATTGTTTACTCATCATCTTCCGTCACATTGGCTCTTATCATTGCAATCTCCATCTCCTTGTACTATTCTTCAACGCTCTTGGTTCCTTGCTTGAGTTGTTGGAGTTTCTTGAAGAGGTCGCGGTTGTAGTAGTTAGGCACAAAGCATGCTCTCATGACATCCTTCATTTGTGCCCAAGTAGTGATGGGTGGTTCACCTCTTGCCTCGTGGCGCTCTATGATTTGTTCCCACCAAATGAGGACATAGTCTTGGAACTCAAGGGATGCCATCGCGATCTTCTTCTCTTCTTCATAATTGTGCAAACAGAAGATCTTGTCAACTTTCAATGCCCATGAAAGGTATTCTTCGGGATCGTTTCTTCCGTTGAACTTGGGCATGGTGAACTTGAGCTTGCCGTAGCGTTGCTCTTCATTGTGTTGGGGTCAGGGATGATGACGCCCATGTTGTAGATGATTGTTCAACTAGTGGTGTTCTTGACGCGGAGGGTTGTCAACCTCGTGTTGCTCTTGTCGCAGAGGATTCCAATTGTCTGCATGCTCTTAATGAACTTGATGGTCTTGGCGAGCTTGTGGAGGAGCGCGTCGAGCTCGAGGAGGAACTAGACGATGTATGCGAGCTTGAAATCGGCGTTCTTGAATTTCTTCGCGAAGTGCTTCCTCTTGTTCACGGGCTTGTCGGCCTCGGTCAGCAACTGCTCGACTTGAATCGCGTAGAGCTTGTTGCGCCGCAAGAGCTTGAGCGTCACGGAGTTGTTGTTCTTGACGTTGTGTCTCGGCATCTTGTGCAAGTTGGTGGAGACGCACACGTTCTTCCTCTTCATGTTGGCGTTGTTGTTGCCATTCTCGGGCTAGCGCAAAGGCTTCTTCGGCTTGACGTCGTCGATGTTCTTGCGAGTCGGTGTCCCGAAGTGGATTGAGGTTTGCTTTACGGTCGGTGCGATTAGCTCGATGAAGAGTTTTCGATGTCGGTGTACTTGAGCCGGAGAGGGTAAAGTCAGAATGGCGGCTTGAACGGCTCCTTCTTGAAGTGGAAGAAGAGCGGTTGAGCAACAAAGCGCGAATCTCGTCCATCCTTGCGTCATTCTCTTGTTTGTCATCGTTGAGCTTGTGGTCAAAGTAGTCCCTTGTATGTTGCTCGAAAAGTCGCAAGTCGGCGGCAAGGTTGTCGATGCGTTCACTCATAGCTTGTTGCTCTTGATGCAAAGCACGTTGTGCACCAAAGAGATGACTCTTGGTGACGAAGGAGTTCATGTCGTCGTCTTGCTCCATGAAGAGTGGGTTGGTAGAAGTACTTGGCCTATCCATCATTCCAAGACAAATGTGAGTGGTAGAAAGAGAAGAACGAATACCAAATGTACCTTGACCGAAGTTGAAAGTGAATCGATGATCACTCCAATGTAGGACAAGGAAATATCCCAATTGGTATGAATTCTCGTCGGTTTCTCACACCTACACAAGTAAAATCTTATGGTGGAGCTTGGTTAGGATGGTGGCACAATTTTGGATGTGAAAGTAAGAAAGATTCAATAATGTTGGAAAATATTCGCAAGATGCAATGTAACAAGTAGACCAAGCATATAAGGTACACGGAAACACACGCGCAAAAAGATAAGTGGGGTTGTGCAACCAAGGGTGAGCCAAAATGTGGAATCCACAAAAATGCACTTGTTGCACAACACTAGAGAGACGCTAGCACGATTGCATGATAGGCGGATACAAGAACTTGTGCACAACCTACTTAGCAAAAATTCAACGACTTCTATCACAAATATGTTCTATGCAAGGTGTTGCTATGATATGATCCAAGATGATCGAGTATGACAATCTTAATGATCGTTGTATGATGCTATGGTTCTTGCTTAAAAGCTCTTTGCTTATCTTTCCTCCTTGCTTAAAAGCTTGGTTGGCTCTTTGATGTTTGAGCTCTTTTCTCATGCAATGCTTGACGAACCAAGATAGCAAGTGAGTATGCGATGACAACTTTGTGACACAAGAGATGATAACAATATAGGAAACAATGATGTATGTATGTATGCAATGGGAAGTATGATCACTAATGTGCACAAGTCTCGTTGCCGGTAATACTCAATGGCTAGTCTCGATGAGTAAGCAACGCAAAGGAGTAAGGCTATGATGGCTATCAATGTAATGGCAAGAGTGATATGTCCAATACCAAGATGAGGTTACCGGTCTTGCTTCCGGTATGGTGTCAAAATGGTGGCACGAATACCAAGTCGTAGTCGAGGTGGTCGTTGTTGATGACGCGTCCATGGCGAAGATGAGCGGGTGATGTCGATGTCGAACCGTACCTAGATAGCCGAAACACAAAAGGATACGGTACCGCAACTCAAATTCTCAAAACCAAGTGCGACCAAAAGCGTCGGAGTAGGTAGCGGGTAAGTGGTGGTATGGGATGGGATATTGGAAAGGTTTGCGGAAGTCGGTGGTGGTGTAGCGGAAGATGTGGTGGAAGTCTAACCAAAATTTGAGCGAAATCAGTTTTTAAAGTAGCGGTCATCCGGAAATAGACGGATGTCCGGTCGTCGGACGTCCGGTAGGGTTGGAAATCCGCCAATTTTAGCTCGGCTTAGAGGTTCCGTTCGTCCGGTAAGGTCGGACGTCCGGTGGTTCCTGCGGCTCCGGATGTCCGGTAAGTTGCGGTCGTCCGGTGGGTCGGGGTCAAAATTGATATGATTCCGTGGATTTTGGATGGATGTCGAGGTGGAGATGGTGGGGGAAAGGCTAGATCCACTTGCAACACAACAAATTCACGGATCAAAACCAATAAAACATCATCAAAACTCACAAAACACAAGAAAATTTTTTGGGGCTATTTTTGTGGGGATTTTTGGATTAGGACGAAAAACAACAAAATCAAGCTAGAAAACGAAGAGGGGGTTCCGAAATCGTGATCAACCTTGCTATAGATACCAAGATGATGTAGGGTAGAGACCCTAATCGCCCGATCTTTCACGAAAGGTGCGGATCCCGGGGAAATCACGAAGAACACGGGAAAGAATAGAGGGAAAACACAAGAGGAAATCACTAAACCGACACGAATAAGTCACACATGGGCTAGATCCTCGAGTACATAGGTAGAGATACACGAATCCACGGACAACTAAGGCCGATACACGGTAACCGGTTCTTCTCCGTGAGGAGGTCTTGAATCCACAAGGGGATCTTCCCGTAAAGGGGGCTTGAATCCGCTTGGGGATCTTCTCCGGTGGAGGCTCGAATCTCCGAGGAGAAGGTAACCAAGTGGATGAGCAAAGCTCTCTCACAAATATGAGCTAAACATTTGCTAACCCTAGAAAGGAGGTGGGAGAGGTCTATTTATAGTCTAAGTGCAAATGGGGGCGAAAGTAGGGGTACATGGGCCTCGGCCCAAATCTGGACGCACCAGGTACCGGACGTCCGCTGGTGGCCGGTCGTCCGGTGTCTCAGGAGTGGCCGGTTGTCCGGTGTCCTCCAGACATCCGCTGGTTCTGCTCTGGATGTTGGTTCGGATGCAGGAAACGTCGGACTTCCGCTGATGTTGGTTCGGATGCAGGTGCGCCGGTCGTCCGGTCGGACCGGACGTCCGCTCGTTTGCTTCGGGTGCAGGGGCACCGGTCGTCCGGTCTGGACCGGACGTCTGCTCGCTGGGGCTCGGCTGATGCTTCAGGCGCGGGACGTCCGGTCCCGGCCGGGTCGTCCGGTGGCTGGGACTTTTCCTTCAGCCCTCCTTCTTCTCCGTCTTCTCATCCATCTTCCTCTTCTTCTTGTCCTTGCTCCTTAGCTTCTCCATGGTACCTAAGTATGCACAAAGTATCCATATGAGGTAGTAGCCATGCTTCATGTGCATCAAAGTGGAATTGTGAGAGGAGAGATGTCACCTCGGTTTCAAGAGCTCTTGCACGTGATCGAGTCATGGGTCCACTAGGCACTTGATGAGACGATGGTAGGTCCATGGGGATGACCTTGGGATGCTCTGCATCATTAACACTGAAGAGCAGCTGGCAGATATCTTCACAAAGCTCTTGGATGAGAAAAGGTTTTGCAAGTTGCGGTGTGAGCTAAATATCTTGGAATCCTCAAATTGCATGTGATCATGCACACATCGTAACACTTATGCATGTTGATGACTTAGATGTGAAAACACACGAAGTAACATATATCTTCAACTAATGAAGACTTACACTCTAAGTGTGAATACATTAACGCGGAATTTGACTTCGGAGCGCCACGATAATTGTGCGCCGTGTCTGGGTCTAATACTTCCTATACGGTGGGTAACGCCACCACCAAACTTTTGTTTGGAATACTTTCTGTTGGCATTTCATTTGCAAATTCTTCGCATTTGGTTTGTCTTCATTGTTAACATGGCTTCATGTTTATCTTCACTATACTGATTTGGTTTTTGTCCTCTACAGCATTCACTTATAGCTATGTCTTCTAGTTGAATCTTTTGAGCTAAGTGAATGCGATCAAACCCTGACCTTTCTATGCTCTCGTCTTAAGTCTATCTATCCAAATCATATGCATTCTATTGAAACTGTCGAATGTCTTCGCTGCGTCCTTGTCAGCAAAAGATACAAAGACAAACATTAAATCTGTTTTAAATGCTCAATCCTTTTTTCCTGAAACCCGGAGAAGCGGGAACGACCACCCGACAATCCAGGCATGCGTGGGAACGTGGAACAACCTCCAATGTGTTGCATGATCGCCACGTGTCCTTCAGATGTGAACTGCCAGGGGCACCTGCGTAATAACGTTGTGTCGTCCCTGTCCCTATAAATACACGCCTCACCCCAGTCTTTATCTCTTCTTCCACTTCTCTCTCTCGCACAAACCCTAGCGTCACCGCTAGCCCTCGACGATGCCGGCGACGAAGCGCTTAGCTGCCGCGACCTCACCGACGCCGTCATCACGCCGACCGCGGACATCGTCTTCTCCGTTGTCGCCGTAGGTGTCCTCCGTCGCCAAGTTAGGGCGCGGAAGATCGAACTGCTCGGCTTCATCTCCTACTCTGTCTAGCAGTTCCTCGAGTGGTAAATAAAAACTCCTTTTACAGTCTTTTTGATCCGATAGATTCATCCTTTTCAACCACAAGTGGTTTCTGTTCCTACAAAGTTAGATCTATCTCGTTCTGCATCTCATAGCATGCCTAGTATGTTCACTTATGCTTCACAAAGTAGTTAGATTCCTCACTTGTACTTATTCGTGAATTCCTACAAATCTGGAACCAACTCTCTACATATGAGTGAATGTCTTCGCACTATGAGGTCAATGTCTTCTAAAACTGATTTATCTTCAAAATCTTCTGAGAATGCATATGACCTCTTCCCCTTCCCTCGCATCTCTAATGCTGTCACATGTACATGTGCGTGGGAGAATCCCTTGGTTCTCATAGTCTGCATTCATTTGCAGAATTCTTACAGCATCACATAAATTCTCCTGAAGCCAGTTCCTGTCTGACCAGTAGACAGAAGACTTTGACAGTGTTGAAGCCTTTCAGTCTACATTTCATGGCACCAGAAAAGTCTACAAGGAAGGGTGGCAGACAGCGCCGTGGGAACACATCAAGAGATTTGCCTCCTGACCACTATGAGATGTACAAGACAGATTCAGAGGACAACTATAATCAGCGAAAAACCCGAAACCAATGGATTCGAAGATATTGGGCAGAACAATGGTACAAGTACAGGTTCGTGACCCAGGAATTATGCTGAGAAGAATGCCATCAAGCGACCTTGGGAGATATCTTGTACAAAAATCTTCCACCCAGGTCCAGAGCTGAAGCCATTGAACAAGGCTTCTATCCTTGCGTGGTCCGTGGACCACAGCCTGCAGATGCCGGCCCATCTTCATTGCTATGGTGTCGTGACGACAATATGTTCAAGCGCAACTTCCTGTTCGCCAAGAACTCGGCCAAAGAAAACAAGAAGTCGCGGGGATTAGACTTCAATCCAGGCCCCTCTGCTCCTTGTGCCGATGGCACACGCGAAGCTGAACCCAATATTGTTGGGCCCTTCTACAACCTAGAAGGTCTCATCACTCATATTATGGTTCAAGGGATAGCCGTGGATGAACCTGCAGACAACGCTAATTTTGACGAAGCGCCTGCACCACCGAAGCCAAAGAAGCTGAAGAAACCTAAAGCTTCGAAGCCTTCCCCTGCACCAAAAGCTTCGCGGGTGAAGCCTCTGGCCACTGCTCCTCCTGTGCCAAGTGTGCAGTCTGAAGATCTCTCACGCATCTCCAAGTCTGAGAAGAAGAAAAAGAAGCCTATGCACACCACTGGTCCAGCACTGACCCTTGCTACTGTTTTGAGAAACGAGAATGATGCCATTGATCTGTCCAGCGACGACGATCTTGGCGATGACTCTCTTGAGCAATTGATAAAGAGCAAGCAAGAGGCGGAAATCTTCAATGATCTTCCCCTCTTTGATGTGGAAATCTTGTACAAGTTTATTGATGAGTGGTTTGACAGCCCAGATCTCAGTTTTGATGATCTTCAGCTCCCAATTGGCCTCAGCATCTCCTTCCACGGAGCCATTGCTCCTGAGCTGGCTCTTGCACAGAAGATTGTTGAGCTGAAGCACAAAATTGACTATGAAAAGGCTCAGTTCAAGAAGCACATGGCCAAGCTCAATGTTGAAGACATTCAAAACTTCAAGGTCATGATGCATGAGCTCAAGGAGGCATTCCGCAAGAAACGAGAAGAAGCAAAAGGTTCTCGTGAGCGCATGAAGAATCTTGCTGCCAAATGTGTTCAAGGCTACAATGAAGCTGAAAAGCGCAAGGCTTTGGGGTGACCAGGCATCGACCCCAGGATGGCTGCCAAGAAGAAGAAGAATCCAGCTATGGAAGAACCAGAAGCATCAAGGCAGGAAGAACCTCGCATTGTCTTCCCGGCCAGTATGACAGGCTCGAAGCCTAAGGTCCCCACAGTGGCTTCAGAGTTCAAGAAAACTAGAGCAGCTGAAGCCAAAGCCAGAAAGCGCAAGACCAAAACCACCACTTATGATGCTCCCCCAACCAAGAAAAGAAAAACGAAGAAGAGAGACCGGGCTGCTTCCACAGAGCTCCTGGTTGTCGAGCCGATTTCTGTTGCTCGTCCTGAATCTGCATAACAAGAACGTCGAATGATAGTTCATGAGCCTGCTTCCACAGAGGCTCCTGAAGCTGAAGAGAATCCAGCTGTTGACCCCACCACAGCTGAAGACATTGGTCCTCACGACAATGTTGAAGATGATGAAGTCCTTCCTCAGATCGAGCTTAATTTGGTTTCATCGCTTGTTCTCACGAACAGCGAACTCATCAGCATTGGTCGTCCATTGATGCCAATTGCTCAAGACGACTCATGGGCTGATCACCCACAAGACTCCCCCCGTCAAGCAGAAACACCTGATACTCCCCCAACTCAAGTCACCACTCCGGTTATTGAAGATGAAGACTTTGTGGCCCAACCAACTCCATCTCCACAAGCGTCGCTAGCGTTCCGCAGGCTTCGCAAAGGACCAAGGCCACAGGTCTCTCTGTCAAGTGTTCCAGAAGGAGAAGAGCGCCAATCTGTTTCACGTGAAGTCTTTCCTGAAGCCTCTCCTACTGTGAACATCCCTGAATCTGAAGCCAAAATTGCTGAAGATATTCCGGCTGCATCAGCTCATGATCAAGAAGAAGAACCAAGAGATGAGGAAAGAGTTGCTACACCTCCGTCCAACCCTGAAGTTGTTCTCAAGGAGAACGTGTCCGACCCTCCAGCTCCTGAAGTGGAGGTTATCAATACTGAGGCGGCCACCAACATCAACACTGAAGCCAATGACGTTGTCATGGCTGAAGCTAATGTGGCACCTGAAGCTAATGTGGTGCCAGATGTCACTGCACCTGAAGCTCATGCTGCACCTGATGCAAATCTGCAGCTTGAAGCCAATGCCTCTGCTCCTGTACCACCTCCCAGGCCACACACCATCGAGCAAGCATATGATCGTGGTCAGCTTGTTACAGTCCGCTGGCCAATTCTGGTTCCTCCGGCTGCTCCCGGCCCTCAATTTGACTATCATGTCGAGCACAGGCTACAGGTCCAGAAGCCAAAGCCAAGACTGCCCAGGTTTCCAGGTACTGCCACTTCACCAGGGTCCTTCAATGCAAATGGCTTCATTGCGCACAACACTTTCTTTGACAGTGACAAGAATCCCTACACAAGGCCAAGAATCTCCTCAGATTGATACTGGAGTTATCAGCAGCGAAGCTACTATTCTTGCATCTTGTACAATCAAGGGCGCATCTTCCCACATATGCGTCTTGATTGTGAAGCCATTGCTGGACTGCCATGCCTTGAAGAAGCCCTTGACTGCTTTTGTGATGCGGGTCTGCTAAACTTCGTGACTGCCAAGGAACACTGGAATGAAGAACTTCTGCTTCAATTCTATGCTACCCTCCACATTCGTGGATACAACAGGGATCCGATGACTTGGATCCTTGAGTGGATGACAGGAGATGTTCATCATGAAGCTAAAGCCCAAGACATCATTGAGCTTACAGCCCTACCCACTCCTGGCGAATATTATGAACCAGGTTGTCAACAACACCAGAATGCTTTGTAGAGCATTTTCCAGAAGCCTGATCCTTACATGAGCCAAATGTTGAGCATGATGAAGCCTTTGCCACGCGACGCTGAATACCCAACCGAATTCTTTGTTGAAGATCTAGAGTATCTGCCCCGCACCATTTACCACATCAGCAGAAAGACTCTATGGCCTGTCAAAGGACATTCATCTGCAGCGAAGCTTGAAGGAGCAATGAATACTTTGGTTTTCTATATCTTCAATGGGATAAGCTTCAATGCTCAAGACTTCTTCATCAGGTAGTTGGCTGCATCTGGCTCTGACATCTTTGGTCTGAAGTTCTATGCTCCATGGGTAATGCGCCTTATCAAGCTTCACCCTGCCTTCAACTACCAGCCATCTGCGCACAATCATCTTGTATTCTTGCCAGAGGTTGATCTGTCTATTGAAGCTATTTACCCAGAGCCTGCAAAAGATCCAATCTATCTTCACAATGTTGATCGTCAAAGCTTCACCCAGCCCATTGAAGGAGTTCAGGCAGTCTCTCGTGTTTATCCCTTGGCTGGCAACACACGTGCCCCTCGCGCCCAAACTGAAGCCACTGGAAGCACCATTGCCCAAAGGCCTCAGAAGCGATCTCGTGTTCTCAATGACCGAGAGCTTCTCGTCGCTCTACATCAAAAACAGGATAAGCATCATGACTGGCTTAAGCGTCCGATGCAAAGCCTCTTGGTGGAGATCAATCGCATTCGCAATCTTGCCACCAAGAATGCCTTTGTTACTCATGAAACCTATCGGAGGTCCTGGAAGAGTTTGACATTGCTTAGTGCTGAAGCTGATCTGTAAGATGATGGCTTCACCGAAAGATTCAAGTTTGACTCAACTCCTCCAAGGAATGCTCACTTGCGTCGGACTCCCTCCCTTGAAGACTCTGACTATTCTTCCCTAGCTGCGACGGTGAATGCCAGAGTCATCGATGATCAAGATGATGCCACTTCACCACCTCCAACTTCAGCGCATGTCGACACTGCACCGAGTTCTTCTGCACCACTGGACCTCAACGATGACCCTGCTGCTTCGCCTACTCCTCATGGGAACGAGTAGAAAACTCGGTGTCTTCAAACCTTTTTGGTCATTACTGACAAAAGGGGGAGAAGCATATGAGTTGATAGTCTTCAAGCGGGTCCATATGGGTGGTTGCTTTACTTTTTGCTTCATTCGCCAAGTGCTTACAACTCTTGCTTTTAAAACATTTGGTTCGTTTTTATTTGTAACACTTAAACTTGTTGGTCGTCTGCTACCTTTTCGACACTATGTGATGCGATGATAAATTCCGCATGTGCGACGATAAATTCCGCATGAAGTCATCTTGCAGAAGTCCATTTTTTCATTATGCATGTCATTATCTTCGATATATCCTTTCATGCATGATGAATTGTCTTCATAAGTAGAAGAGGAGCTCCACAAGTACAACCTGCCATGTGCATTTGCATTCAAAGGCAAAATACTTATATGCACATCTTCAGGGGGAGCCTTCCTGCTACTTACGAAGACAATACTTAAATCCTTTACAATTTCACATACTTTTATCCCCGTTGAAAACTTCAACCAGTTTGTCATCAATCACCAAAAAGGGGGAGATTGTAAGTGCATCTAGTGCCACCCCTAGTTGGTTTTGGAGTATTGACGACAAACCTGGTTGAGGGACTAATGTGTTTGTGAGAATTGCAGGATAACACAGGTAGTAGTCCCTCATTGATTCGGTTTACCTACTGGAGATGACCCCTAAAAATGTATGAAGACATTGAAGACAAAAGTGGTATGTGAAGGTATTCACATTGAAGACTATGACAAGAGAAGACATCGCGTGAAGACTATGGAGCACGAAGACTTACTTGTTTCGTTGTTTCCTTTTCTTCTTTGTTGAGTCATAGGAACCACCATACTGTTAAGTGGGGTCCAAGTGAACCAGTCAGAATGACTGAAGTGATGCTTAACCAAAATCCTATGTCTTCGAGTGAAGACAATGAGAGCAAATCTTATCCAGAGCTGGATAAGTCAGCTTTGCTTGTAGCTCAAGTAAAGTTGTCGTGTGTGTTTGAAATCTGACCGTTGGAACACGTGTCAGTTCCTTAGTGACCCAGGGTCATTTTGGACAAATCAGGTTGGGTTGCCTAGTGGCTATAAATAGCACACCCCCTACACCATAAATTGGTTGGCTGCTCAGAGTTAGTGCACGGCTTTTGTCGTTTGGGAGCAACCCACCTCGAAGCCTTTGAGAGAGAAATCCTTGCAAGGACAAAGCCCTAAACACCCAGAGACAAAGAGTGTTAGGCATCACTGAAGTCTTCCTGTCTGTGTGATCTGAAGACTTATTACACTTGAGGACTGTGAATCCTCCAGCCGGTTAGGCGTCGCGTTCTGAGCATCTAAGAGTCATTGTGGATCGCCGGTGAACGCAGTCTGTGGAGGTTTGGGAGTCTACCTTGAAGACTTACCAGAGTGATTGGGCGAGGACTGGGTGTCCTAAGCTCAAGGGGAATAAGGTGCAGACGCGGTCTTCTAAGTTAAATCTCAGCCTCCCTAACCAGACGTACAGTTGTCACAGCAACTGGAACTGGTCCAACAAATCATTGTCTTCAACAAGCAACTGGTTCTATCCTTCCCATCTCTTCACTTACAATTGGTCCTTGTGAAGTCATTGCCTGTTTGCTAATCTATTTGTCTTCACTGTGTGACTGCTTGTTCTGATTGGCTTCATACTGTCTTCCATCCTGATCCATACTGCCTAGCTGCTATTAGTCTTTGTGCTTTCACTTCATTGAATACTTGACTATGGCTTGCCTAGTGTAGTCTACCTTCTGCTGCATGTTAATAGGTTCATTTCTATCGATTGTCTTCGAAACTTCCATGTTTTGAAGACTTCCATAAAAATCACTTATTCACGCCCCCCCTCTAGTCGATAACTAGCACTTTCATAGGTATTTCCCTCAGTTATGAAACCAAGGTATCGAACCAGTACGAGAACCAAGCAACACAACGTAAGCAGCACCTGCACACAAATAACGACACCTCGCAACCCGACGTGTTAAAGGGGTTGTCAATCCCTTCCGAGGTATGGCGCCTTAAGATAGGCAAACGGACATGAGGTAAATTGTAGTAGATTGATAGATCGAATGCCAAATAAAATAAGTAAAGATAAAATGCAGCAAGGTATTTTTGTATTTTTGGTTTAATAGATCTGAATAAAAATGCAAAGGAAAAGTAGATCGCAAGGCAAATATATGAGAAAGAAGACCCGGGGACCAAGGTTTCACTAGTGGCTTCTCTCGAGAAAAATAGCAAACGGTGGGTAAACAAATTACTGTTGGGCAACTGATAGAACTTCAAATAATTATGATGATATCCAGGCAATGATCATTACATAGGCATAACATCCAAAATTAGTAGACCGACTCCTGCCTGCATCTACTACTATTACTCCACACATCGACCGCTATCCAGCATGCATCTAGTGTATTAAGTTCATGGAAAAACAAAGTAATGCAATAAGAACGATGACATGATGTAGACAAGATCCGTTTATCTATATGGCGGTAGATATAGATCTCGTCTTTTTATCCTTAGTAGCAACGATACATACGTGTCGGTTCACCTTTTGTCACTGGGATCAAGCACCGTAAGATCGAACCCACTACCGGGCACCTCTTCCCATTGTAAGATAAATAGATCAAGTTGGCCAAATAAAACCCTAATATCGGAGAAGAAATACGAGGCTATAAAAGATCATGCATATAAGAGATCAAAGAAACTCAAATAGCTTTCATGGATATAAAAAGATATGACTGATCATAAACTCAAATTTCATCAGATCCCAACAAACACATCGTAAAAGAGTTACATCATATGGATCTCCAAGAGACCATTCTACTGAGAATTCAGCGAGAGAGAGAAAGCCATCTAGCTACTAACTACGGACCCAAAGGTCTACAAAGAACTACTCACGCATCATCGGAGAGGCACCAATGGAGTTGGTGAACCCCATCCGAGATGGTGTCTAGATTGGATTTGGTGGTTCTAGACTCTGCGGCGGCTGGATGAATATTTCGTCGATGGCCTTAGGGTTTTTGGAATATTGTGGTATTTATAGAGCAAAGAGGCGGTCCGGGGGGCACCCGAGGTGGGCACAACCCACCAGTGCGTGCTTGGGCCTCCTGGTGCGCCCTAGTGGGTTGTGCCCCCCTCGGGGCACCCCAAGGTGCAACCAGGGCCCATTGCCTTCCTTATGGTGTCAGGACCCCGATCCTAAGCCACATCGATCTAGCATGTAACACATCATATCACTTTGCGGCCCCACGCACGATATTCCCATGGGTGCCACCTTACTTGGCCCGGGACCGTTTGTGCCTTTTGGCTCACGTATATGATAGTGTCGCTAGCATCCATATGACAGAGAACCCGGGCCGACATGACTATTCATCAACCCAAAGTGGCACTAACTTACAGGAACAAGCTTACATGACCCAACAACGAACATGTCAGACATCAGCGAGTGAATTCGGGCTCTAGCAACTGGGCTATCAGGACTCCGGGAATCCGGACCGTAGTAGGCTAACAGGACTCCGAAAGACACCGCATTACATTTCCTCGAAGGGAAGGACACGGGATTGAAGAAGGACACATGCCGGCCAGTCTAAGTGTTCCGGAGCAGTAGCAACTGGGCTAATAGGACTCTGGTAAACCGGGCTGTAGCAGACTACCATGGCTCAATGGAAGCACTAGACTACATTTCCCCATAAGAGAGGCTACCAAGGATAGACAACTAGGTTGTCGGATCCCACACATACCAAGCATTTCAATCATACACACAATATGCTCGATATGTGTAAATACAACATGGCATCACAACGAAACTCTACAACTCAAAGTATTTATTCATAAGACTCCGAAGAGTCAGATATTACAAACATGGGTCTGATGACCCAGCATTCAAGTCATACAAGCAACAAGCACAGGCAGAAGCATAAACATGTCTGAGTACAGACATCTGGAAAAAAAGGCTAGTAAGGCTATCTATCTACAAGACCCTCCAAAGGGTACAAGATTGTAGCTGAGGTAACAAGCTAAACATCGAAGTCCACGCGGAACTAGTAGTGAGACTGAAGTCTCTCTGCAAAAACATAAATTAAGAAAATGTGAGTACAAATGTACCCAATGTTGGGGAACGTAGTAATTTAAAAAAAATTCCTACGCACACGCAAGGTCATGGTGATGCATAGCAACGAGAGGGGAGAGTGTGATCTACGTACCCTTGTAGACCGACAACGGAAGCGTTATCACAACGTGGTTGATGTAGTCGTACGTCTTCACGGCCCGACCGATCAAGCACCGAAACTACGACACCTCCGAGTTCTAGCACACGTTCAGCTCGATGACGATCCCCGGACTCCGATCCAGCAAAGTGTCGGGGAAGAGTTCCGTCAGCACGACGGCGTGGTGACGATCTTGATGTACTACCGTCGCAGGGCTTCACCTAAGCACCGCTACAATATTATCGAGGACTATGGTGGAAGGGGGCACCGCACACGGCTAAGAATATGATCACGTGGATCAACTTGTGTGTCATGGGGTGCCCCCCTGCCCCCGTATATAAAGGAGCAAGGGGGAGGGGGCGACCGGCCTAGGAGGGGGCGCGCCAAGGGGAGTCCTACTCGCACCGGGAGTAGGACTCCCTCCTTCCTTGTTGGAGTAGGAGAAGGGGAAAGAGGGGGAGAGGAAGAAGGAAAAGGGGGCTGCGCCCCTTGTCCAATTCGGACCAGAGGGGGGGCGCAGGCCTCCTTCCTTTTGGCCTCTCTCCTCTATTCCCGTATGGCCCAATAAGGCCCATATACTCCCCGGCGAATTCCCGTAACTCTCCGGTACTTCGAAAAATACCCGAATCACTCGGAACCTTTCCGATGTCCAAATATAGTCGTCCAATATATCGATCTTTATGTCTCGACCATTTTGAGACTCCTCGTCATGTCCCCGTTCCCATCCGGGACTCCAAACTCCTTCGGTACATCAAAACTCATAAACTCATAATATAACTGTCATCGAAACCTTAAGTGTGCGGACCCTACGGTTCGAGAACAATGTAGACATGACCGAGACATGTCTCCGGTCAATAACCAATAGCGGAACCTGGATGCTCATATTGGCTCCAACATATTCTACGAAGATCTTTATCGTTCAGACCGCATAACAACATACGTTGTTCTCTTTGTCATCGGTATGTTACTTGCCCGAGATTCGATCGTCGGTATCCAATACCTAGTTCAATCTCGTTACCGGCAAGTCTCTTTACTCGTTCCGTAATACATCATCCCGCAACTAACTCATTAGTTGCAATGCTTGCAAGGCTTAAGTGATGTGCATTACCGAGAGGGCCCAGAGATACCTCTCCGACATTCAGAGTGACAAATCCTAATCTCGAAATACGCCAACCCAACAAGTACCTTTGGAGACACCTGTAGAGCACCTTTATAATCACCCAGTTATGTTGTGATGTTTGGTAGCACACAAAGTGTTCCTCCGGTAAATGGGAGTTGCATAATCTCATAGTCATAGGAACATGTATAAGTCATGAAGAAAGCAATAGCAACATACTAAACGATCGGGTGCTAAGCTAACAGAGTGGGTCATGTCAATCAGATCATTCATCTAATGATGTGATCCCATTAATCAAATAACAACTCTTTGTCTATGGTTAGGAAACATAACCATCTTTGATTAATGAGCTAGTCAAGTAGAGGCATACTAGTGACACTCTGTTTGTCTATGTATTCACACATGTATTATGTTTCCGGTTAATACAATTCTAGCATGAATAATAAACATTTATCATGAAATAAGGAAATAAATAATAACTTTATTATTGCCTCTAGGGCATATTTCCTTCAGTCTCCCACTTGCACTAGAGTCAATAATCTAGATCACATCGCCATGTGATTTAACATCAATAGTTCACATCTTTATGTGGATTACACCCATAGTTCACATCGATATGTGATCAACACCCAAAGGGTTTACTAGAGTCAGTAATCTAGTTCACATCGCTATGTGATTAACACCCAAAGAGTACTAAGGTGTGATCATGTGAGAGAATCTTAGTCAACGGGTCTGCCAAAATTCAGATCCGTATGTATTTTGCAAAATTCTATGTCTACAATGCTCTGCACGGAGCTAATCTAGCTAATTGCTCCCACTTTCAATATGTATCCAGATTTAGACTTAGAGTCATCTGGATTAGTGTCAAAACTTGCATCGACGTAACCATTTACGACGAATCTTTTGTCACTTCCATAATCGAGAAACATATCCTTATTCCACTAAGGATAATTTTGACCGTTGTCCAGTGATCTACTCCTAGATCACTATTGTACTCCCTTGCCAATCTCAGTGGTAGGGTATACAATTGATCTGGTACACAACATGGCATACTTTATAGAACCTATGGCTAAGGCATAGGGAATGACTTTCATTCTCTTTTCTATCTTCTGCCGTGGTCGGGCTTTGAGTCTTACTCAATTTCACACCTTGTAACACAGGCAAGAACTCTTTCTTTGATTGTTCCATTTTGAACCACTTCAAAATCTTTTCAAGGTATGTACTTATTGAAAAAACTTATCAAGCGTCTTGATCTATCTCTATAGATCTTGATGCTCAATATGTAAGCAGCTTCACCGAGGTCTTTCTTTGAAAAACTCCTTTCAAACACTCCTTTATGCTTTGCAGAATAATTCTACATTATTTCCGATCAACAATATGTCATTCACATATACTTGTCAGAAATGTTGTAGTGCTCCCACTCACTTTCTTGTAAATACAGGCTTCACCGTAAGTATGTATAAAACTATATGCTTTGATCAACTTATCAAAGCGTATATTCCAACTCCGAGATGCTTGCACCAATCCATAGATGGATCGCTGGAGCTTGCTTATTTTGTTAGCACCTTTAGGATTGACAAAACCTTCTGGTTGCATCATATACAACTCTTTCTTTAAGAAATCCATTAAGGATTGCAGTTTTGTTATCCATTTGCCAGATTTCATAAAATGCGGCAATTGCTAACATGATTTAGACAGACTTTTAAGCATAGATACGAGTGAGAAACTCTCATCATAGTCAACACCTTGAACTTGTCGAAAACCTTTTTGCGACAATTCTAGCTTTGTAGATAGTAACACTACTATCAGTGTCCGTCTTCCTCTTGAAGATCCATTTAATCTCAATGGCTCGCGGATCATTGGGCAAGTCAATCAAAGTCCATACTTTGTTCTCATACATGGATCTCATCTCAGATTTCATGGCCTCAAGCCATTTCGCGGAATCTAGGCTCATCATCGCTTCCTCATAGTTCGCAAGTTCGTCATGGTCTAGTAACATGACTTCCAGAACAAGAATACCGTACCACTTTGGTGCGGATCTCACTCTGGTTTACCTATGAGATTTGGTATTAACTTGATCTAAAGTTACATGATCATCATCATTAGTCTTCCTCACTAATTGGTGTAGTACTCACAGGAACAGATTTCTTATGATGAACTACTTTTCAATAAGGGAGAAGGTACAATTACCTTATCAAGTTCTACTTTCCTCCCACTCACTTCTTTCAAGAGAAAGTCCTTCTCTAGAAAGGATCCATTCTTAGCAACGAATGTCTTGCCTTCGGATCTGTGATAGAAGGTGTACCCAATAGTCTCCTTTGGGTATCCTATGAAGACATATTTCTCCGATTTGGGTTTGAGCTTATCAGGATGAAACTTTTTCATATAAGCATCACAATCCCAAACTTTAAGAAACGACAACTTTGGTTTCTTGCCAAACCATAGTTCAGATTGTGTCGTCTCAACGGACTTAGATGGTGACCTATTTAACGTGAATGCAGCTGTCTCTAATGTATAATCCCAAAACGATAGTGGTAGATTGGTAAGAGACATCATAGTTCGCACCATATCTAATAAAGTACGGTTATGACGTTCGGACACACCATTATGCTGTGGTGTTCCAGGTGGCGTGAGTAGTGAAACTATTTCACATTGTTTTTAACTGAAGGCCAAACTCGTAACTCAAATATTTTACTTCTGCAATCATATCTTAGAAACTTTTTATTTTTGTTACGGTGATTCTCCACTTCACTCTGAAATTCTTTGAACTTTTCAAATGTTTCAGACTTGTGTTTCATCAAGTAGATATACCCATATCTGCTCAAATCATCTGTGAAGGTCAGAAAATAACGATACCTGCCGCGAGCCTCAACACTCATCGGATCACATACATCAGTATGTATTATTTCCAATAAGTCAGTTGCTCGCTCCATTGTTCCAGAGAAGGGAGTCTTAGTCATCTTGCCCATAAGGCATGGTTCGCAAGCATCAAGTGATTCATAATCAAGTGATTCCAAAATCCCATCAGCATGGAGTTTCTTCATGCGCTTTACACCAATATGACCTAAACGGCAGTGCCACAAATAAGTTGCAGTATCATTATTAACTTTGCATCTTTTGTTTTCAATATTATGAATATGTGTATCACTATGATCGAGATCCAATGAACCATTTTCATTGGGTGTGTAACCATATAAGGTTTTATTCATGTAAACAGAACAACAATTATTCTCTAACTTAAATGAATAACTGTATTGCAATAAACATGATCAAATCATATTCATGCTCAACGCAAACACCAAATAACACTTATTTAGGTTCAACACTAATCCCGAAAGTATAGGGAGTGTGCGATGATGATCATATCAATCTTGGAACTACTTCCAACACACATCGTCACTTCACCCTTAACTAGTTTCTGTTCATTCCGCAACTCCCGTTTCGAGTTACTACTCTTAGCAACTGAACTAGTATCAAATACTGAGGGGTTGCTATAAACACTAGTAAAGTACACATCAATAACATGTATATCAAATATACTTATGTTCACTTTGCCATCCTTCTTATCTGCCAATCACTTGGGGTAGTTCCGCTTCCAGTGACCAGTCCCTTTGCAGTAGAAACACTTAGTCTCAGGCTTTGGACCAGACTTGGGCTTCTTCACTTGAGCAGCAACTTGCTTGTTGTTCTTCTTGAAGTTCCCCTTCTTCCCTCTGCCCTTTTCTTGAAACTAGTGGTCTTGTCTACCATCAACACTTGATGTTTTTCTCGATTTCTACCTTCGTCAATTTCCGCATTATGAAGAACTTGGGAATCGTTTCCGTTATCCCTTGCATATCATAGTTCATCATGAAGTTCTACTAACTTGGTGATGGTGACTAGAGAATTTTGTCATTCACTATCTTATCTGGAAGATTAACTCCCACTTGATTCAAGCGATTGTAGTACTCAGACAATCTGAGCACATGCTCACTAGTTGAGCGATTCTCCTCCATCTTTTGGCTATAGAACTTGTTGGAGACTTCATATCTCTCAACTCGGGTATTTGCTTGAAATATTAACTTCAACTCCTGGAACATCTCATATGGTCCATGACGTTCAAAACGTCTTTTGAAGTCCCGATTCTAAGCCGTTAAGCATGGTGCACTAAACTATTAAGTAGTCATCATATTGAGCTAGCCAAACGTTCATAACGTCTGCATCTGCTCCTGCAATAGGTCTGTCACCTAGCGGTGCATCAAGGACATAATTCTTCTGTGCAGCAATGAGGATAAACTCAGATCACGGATCAAATCCGCATCATTGCTACTAACATCTTTCAACACAATTTTCTCTAGGAACATATCAAAATAAACACAGGGAAGCAACAACGCGAGCTATTGATCTACAACACAATTTGCAAAATACTACCAGGACTAAGTTCATGATAAATTTAAGTTCAATTAATCATATTACTTAAGAACTCCCACTTAGATAGACATCCCTCTAATCCTCTAAGTGATTACGTGATCCAAATCAACTAAACCATGTCTGATCATGACCTGAGATGGAGTAGTTTCATTGGTGAACATCGCTATGTTGATCATATTTGCTATATGATTCACGCTCGACCTTTCGGTCTCCATGTTCCGAGGCCATATCTGTATATGCTTGGCTCGTCAAGTATAACCTGAGTATTCTGCGTGTGCAACTGTTTTGCACCCGTTGTATTTGAATGTAGAGCCTATCACACCCGATCATCACGTGGTGTCTCAGCACGAAGAACTTTCGTAACGGTGCATACTCAGGCAGAACACTTCTTGATAATTAGTGAGAGATCATCTTATAATGCTACCGTCAATCAAAGCAAGATAGGATGCATAAAAGATAAACATGACATGCAATCAATATAAGTGATATGATATGGCCACCATCATCTTGTGCTTGTGATCTCCATCTTTGAAGCACCGTCATGATCACCATCGTCACCGGCACGACACCTTGATCTCCATTGTAGCATCGTTGTCGTCTCGCCAATCTTATGCTTCCACAACTACCGCTACCGGTTAGTGATAAAGTAAAGCATTACAGCGTGATTGCATTGCATACAATAAAGCAACAACCATATGGCTCCTGCCAGTTGCCGATAACTCAGTTACAAAACATGATCATCTCATACAATAAAATTTAGCATCATGTCTTGACCATATCACATCACAACATGCCCTGCAAAAACAAGTTAGACGTCCTCTACTTTGTTGTTGCAAGTTTTACGTGGCTGCTACGGGCTTAAGCAAGAACCAATCTTACCTATGCATCAAAACCACAATGATAGTTTGTCAAGTTGGTGTTGTTTTAACATTCGCAAGGACCGGGCTTAGCCACACTCGGTTCAACTAAAGTTGGAGAAACTGTCACCCGCTAGCCACCTTTGTGCAGAGCACGTCGGGAGAACCGGTCTCGCATAAGCGTACGCGTAATGTTTGTCTTGGCCGCTTCGTCCAACAATACCACCGAACCAAAGTATGACATGCTGGTAAGCAGTATGACTTATATCGCCCACAACTCACTTGTGTTCTACTCGTGCATATAACATCAACACATAAAACCTGGGCTCGGATGCCACTGTTGGGGAACGTAGTAATTTAAAAAAATTCCTACACACACGCAAGATCATGGTGATGCATAGCAACAAGAGGGGAGAGTGTGATCTACGTACCCTTGTAGACCGACAACGGAAGCGTTATCACAACGTGGTTGATGTAGTCGTACGTCTTCACGGCCCGACCGATCAAGCACCGAAACTACGGCACCTCCGAGTTCTAGCACACGTTCAGCTCGATGACGATCCCCGGACTCCGATCCAGCAAAGTGTCGGGGAAGAGTTCCGTCAGAACGACGGCATGGTGACGATCTTGATGTACTACCGTCGCAGGGCTTCACCTAAGCACCGCTACAATATTATCGAGGACTATGGTGGAAGGGGGCACCGCACACGGCTAAAAATATGATCATGTGGATCAACTTGTGTGTCATGGGGTGTCCCCCTGCCCCCGTATATAAAGGATCAAGGGGGAGGGGCGGCCGGCCTAGGAGGGGGCGCGCCAAGGGGAGTCCTACTCCCACCGGGAGTAGGACTCCCTCCTTCCTTGTTGGAGTAGGAGAAGGGGAAAGTGGGGGAGAGGAAGAAGGAAAAGGGGGCTGCGCCCCTTGTCCAATTCGGACCAGAGGGGGGGCGCAGGCCTCCTTCCTTTTGGCCTCTCTCCTCTATTCCCGTATGGCCCAATAAGGCCCATATACTCCCCGGCGAATTCCCGTAACTCTCCGGTACTCCGAAAAATACCCGAATCACTCGGAACCTTTCCGATGTCCTAATATAGTCGTCCAATATATCGATCTTTACGTCTCGACCATTTTGAGACTCCTCGTCATGTCCCCGATCCCATCCGGGACTCCGAACTTCTTCGGTACATCAAAACTCATAAACTCATAATATAACTGTCATCGAAACCTTAAGCGTGCGGACCCTACGGTTCGAGAACAATGTAGACATGACCGAGACATGTCTCCAGTCAATAACCAATAGCGGAACCTGGATGCTCATATTGGCTCCTACATATTCTACGAAGATCTTTATCGGTTAGACCGCATAACAACATACGTTGTTCCCTTTGTCATCGGTATGTTACTTGCCCGAGATTCGATCATCGGTATCCAATACCTAGTTCAATCTCGTTACCGGCAAGTCTCTTTACTCGTTCCGTAATACATCATCCCGCAACTAACTCATTAGTTGCAATGCTTGCAAGGCTTAAGTGATGTGCATTGCCGAGAGGGCCCAAAGATACCTCTCCGACATTCGGAGTGACAAATCCTAATCTCGAAATACGCCAACCCAACAAGTACCTTTGGAGACACCTGTAGAGCACCTTTATAATCACCTAGTTACGTTGTGACATTTGGTAGCACACAAAGTGTTCCTCCGGTAAACGGGAGTTGCATAATCTCATAGTCATAGGAACATGTATAAGTCATGAAGAAAGCAATAGCAACATACTAAACGATCGGGTGCTAAGCTAACGGAATGGGTCATGTCAATCAGATCATTCATCTAATGATGTGATCCCATTAATCAAATAACAAATCTTTGTCTATGGTTAGGAAACATAACCATCTTTGATTAATGAGCTAGTCAAGTAGAGGCATACTAGTGACACTCTGTTTGTCTATGTATTCACACATGTATTATGTTTCCGGTTAATACAATTCTAGCATGAATAATAAACATTTATCATGAAATAAGGAAATAAATAATAACTTTATTATTTCCTCTAGGGCATATTTCCTTCACCCAGCAATACTTACATCAGAACTAGCTACATATGCATCAGTATCAACAAAGGGGGTGGTGGGGTTTAACTGCAGCAAGCCAGCTTTGACTCAGTAGCTTACCTGAACTACTACTGCACGTAACTCTTTTGAGGTGGCGCACACGATTCCACATATTCACCAATCAATACACCACTATGGATCCGCTCCCGTCTCCCTATGAGAACGCCATCCATAGCACTCACGCTTATCTTGCTCATTTTAGAGTATCCACTTTCACTTGTCTATGAACTGTGGCAACCCAGAGGCCCTTTACCGTGGACGCAGCTATTTGAATAGATGATGTTAACCCTACAGGGTTGTACTTCTTCACACACGCTCTCGCCACTTACCACCATGTACACGTCGTGTATCTCAGCAGCCTTCAAGCGGATGCCTGGCGAGCGAGTCGGCCACGACCTGACTAACCACACAAGTCTCTAGTCCAGGTTTATCGCCTATTCGGGTTCCATCCGCAAGGAGATCCGGCCAGGGTTTCGCTCACGGCCCCAAATGATGAGAGCAGGGTTCCCGAGGCACCAAATGGGCATCTCGGTACACCGTGCCTCGTGTCTCTACCGCATCATAGCCCACCCCTAGGGTCAGCGCTATGCACGGCCCCCAACACATAACCTACAGACACCAGAAACTAGTTGCAACTCCTGGACAGAGATCGAGGCGATTAATAAGCCGAGAGGGGTCGATTTACCGGAATCCAATGTGTGGTAGTAACTGTTCATGGATCACAAACACAGAACTCAGTTCCTGAGGACGGTTTCAATGAGACAACCCACCATATACTCCTACATGGCCTCTCACCGCTACCTTCACCAAATCGTGCTCACACACTTAGCTCTCAATAGTAGGACATGTTCACCACATTCCAATTCATCGCCGATGAATTAGACCTGACTCAACTCTAAGCAGTAGCAGGCATGACAATAAGCATGAATGAGTAGGCACATCAGGGCTCAAACAACTCCTACTCATGCTAGTGGGTTTCATCTATTTACTGTGGCAATGACAGGTCATGTAGAGGAAAGGGGTTTAACTACCGCAGCATGTAACAGATGAATCATTGTTGTCCAAATGCAGTAAATGAGAACAGGAGCGAGAGATTGGGGTTGTATCAGAATGAACAAGGGGGTTTTGCTTGCCTGGAACTTCTGAAGATAGTATAGCTCTTCATCGGTGTCATCAAACTCATCGTCAAAACACGTTTATCGAGAGGGAATAACCACCGGCAACTGAGAAGGAACACAATCAATGCGTTGTGTCATCCCTGTGTTAGCAGGTCAACTGAGTCGTCCAGGTCAAACCTGGCCTATGGGGCCTATATGTCAGGGACACAGTGTTATCCTCGGTCACTAACGGGTGGGCCTAGTCAAGGGCCACGTGAGCAAGGTCAATGCTCATGCGTGGGGCCACTATGATTAACTAAAACTAGGCAGGAATTAACAGGGTTTAATTAGTGGCGTGGGACCGGTCTGTCGGTGGCACAGGTGTCTTCTAACCACGTGATTAACCTAATCTAATGATGAGACGTCAGCGTCACCGGAACTACCCCGGCGGCGACCAGGACGCGGCGGAGATCTTCAGGTTTCTTGCTCCGACGACCAAACGAGTGGTAGAGAAGCTCTACGCGTAGCTGGCGCTCTTCCGCATCCAACGAGACCGGAGTCAGCGGCTGGGGTGGCCGGAATCGAGCGCGGCGTCGAGCTTGGCGGCCGCCGGAGCTCGGGCACGCACGGCCATGGCATTGTGGAGAGCGACAGGACGGCCGGTGGGTTGCTACGGCCACCTGAGGAAGCGCTGAGCACGGTGGCGTGCTCGGCTTCAAGCTACATCCGCTCTAGCCACGACGGAGATGAAGCGCAACGTTGGCGAGCTTCGGTGATGGTGGGGAACGACGCTACGACATGGGGGCGAGCAAATGGAGAGAGGGGGAAGACGGCGGAGCTCATAGCTTGTTGGACGGAGACCTAGGCGAGCTCGGGGAGGGGCTGGTGACGACGGGAGGTCACCGGCGATCTCGGCAACCCGAGGAAGAAGAAGGTGTCGGGGCAGCGCTTCGAGGCGTCCGGCGTCTCATGGCTTGACGGAGAGGACGAGGGAGACTTGGCGAAGCTCTTGGACTCGTCGGGGAGGCGCGGAAGTGGCTGTGGCTACGGCAATGACAAGCGGCGTTGTCGGGTGCGCTCGGTGGCACGGGGAAGAGAGGGCAGAGGAGGGGAGGAGCTTCGGGTGCAAGAAAGAGAGGTCAGGGGGCGTGTGGCATCGTCTGGATCCTCTGAAACATCGAGGGGGAGCCAGACAGGCAGCTGCCGGTGTGGCGCGCCGTGGCCAGTTTCTCCTCTGCCTACTGGCAAGAGGTAGAAGACGAGGCTGCCCCTGGTGGGCTGGGCCTCGAGGTGGGCTGCTGCTACAGGTAAGCTGGCCCAGGTGAGTTCTTCTGTTTAGTTCTGTTTTATTTTCTGTTTGTTTTGTTTTTATTTATTTGGCCACTGTTTTAAATTCAAACAAGATTCAAAACCAGTGCCAACTTCTCTGAAATATTTTTATGTTGCTAGATGGACTTTCCCAATGCACATAGAACATTTCAGTGGCATTTGAAGTTATATTCTAATTATATGAATATAATTCAAATTCAAATAACTATTAATTTAAATTCAAAGTCCCAAAAATAAATCCTTAAAAATGTTCAGTAATTTTGGTTTGGACCAAAACCCTTGCCAAAATTGTCAAACATCAATGAAGGAGTTTTTGGAAAAAATGGATGAGATTTTTGGGTTCTTAGCCCTTATATTTAATTTGAGGCTTTGAAAATTCCCTCAATTCCAAATTTCTTGAACTTAGACATGATGCATGATGCACTCTGATGCAACTTTTACAAGCAAAATATAGGGCTGTGGCATCTGGCCCATAAAAATCTCCATAATGTTTCATGGCATTTGGACTCCGTTTGATATTGATTTTCTGTGATGTAAAAACATGGAAAAACAGCAACTGGCACTTGGCACTGTGTCAATAGGTTAGTACCAAAAAATGATATAAAATGACTATAAAATGATTATAAAACATCCAAGATTGATAATAAAATACCATGGAACAATCAAAAATTATAGATACGTTGGAGACGTATCAGCATCCCCAAGCTTAACTCTCATCGTCCTCGAGTAGGTAAGTGATAAAAACAGAATTTTTGATGTGGAGTGTTGTTCATCATGTCATATCATATTTCTTTCTTTATAGCATGGACAATTTGACTTTTATGTGATTCAAAGCAATAGTCTAGTTTTGACATAATAATTTAGATACTCAAGCATATCAACAAGCAACCATGTCTTTCAAAATATCAATGCTAAAATAAGTTATCCCTAGCCCATCATGCTCAAACATTGATCCATTCATGAAACACACTCGAATATTAACTACACTCAATACTTGAGCATGATCATATTGCCTCCTAGTTGGTGCTTTTATGAGATAAGATGGAGACTCAAATTTTAAAAAATAAAAATTGCATAAAGTAAAAGAAAGACCCTTCGCAGAGGGAAGTAGGGATTTGTAGAGGTGCAAGAGCTCAAAGCGAAAAATTAGAGATAAAAACATTTTGGGAGGTGTATCCATCCCACCAACGAAAACGACTTAGAGTTCCCAACACTTTCCATGCTAAATATGCCATAGGCGGTTTCCAAATAGAAAATAAAGTTTATTCCTTTTTCCACCATAACTTTCACTTTCCATGGCTAACCGTATCCACGGGTGCCCTCCATACCAACACTTTCCAGGGAATTTATTATTTGACAACATAAAGTAAATTCATTTTATTTTTCATTTCGGGACTGGGCATCCCTAATACCTTTGCCTTACTCTCGTGCAATGACAAGTGAATAAACACTCATCTTGAGAATAACACCTCTAGCATGGAAAATATTAGCCACCCCTCACCGCTCCGCGAGTGAAACATACACACAAAAGAGAAGTTTATTTTGAAAATTAGAGATGACACATGCAAATTTGCTTAGAGCAGCAAAAGAATACCGCATATAGGTAGATATAGTGGACTCATGTGGCAAAACTGGTTTAAAGGATTTTGGATGCACAAGTAGAGGTCATACTTAGTGCAAAATGAAGGCTAGCAAAAAGATTGAGAAGCGACCAACCAAGAAACGAATAATCTCATAAGCAAACATTAAGCATAATTAACACCGAATAATGCACCACAAGTAGGATGTAATTTTCATTACATGATTATTGACTTTCGTGCATGCATAGGGAATCACAAACCTTAACACCAATATTCTTACTAGAGCACAATTACTCATCAACATAACTCACATATCACATCATCATATCTCAAAACTATTACTAAGAATCAAGTTTATTTTGTCCAATGATCTTCATGACATTTTCTTTTTGTTTATCCTTCTTGGATATCTATCACTTTGGCACTAATTTTCATGTGTTGCTTTTCATAAGCTTGAACAAATATAAGTGAAGATCATGAGCATAACAAATTTTCTTTCTCTCAAAATAATTTAAGTGAAGCAAGAGAGAATTTCTTGAAAATTTTAATAACTCTTAAACAAATCTAAGTGAAGCAAGAGAGCATTTATTCAAAATACTAAGCACACCGTGCTAAAAAAGATATAAGTGAAGCACTAGAGCAAGTCCTAGCTCATAAAAGATTTAAGTGAAGCATAGAGAGCAATTCTAACAAGTCATGATATATTTTTGGCTTCCCAAATAGGTGTGTTCAGCAAGGATTGATGACTTAAAACACAAAATAAAGCAAGCAAAGACACATATCATACAATATGCTCCAAGCAAAACACATATCATGTGACGAATAAAAATATAGCCTCGAGTAAAATATCGATAGTTGTTGGAAGAAAGCGGGGATGCCACTCGGGGGCATACCAAATCTTAGTTGGTTTCTCATTCTTGGATAATAGCTTGGGATGTCGGGGCATCCCTAAGCTTAGGCTCTTACATCCTTCCTTCATCCATCGTAAGATAACCCAAAACTTGAAAACTTCAATCACATAAAACCAACAAAAACCTTCGTGAGATCCGTTAGTATAAGAATAATAAACCACTACTATAAGTGTTGTATCAAACCAATTCATATTTTGTTTTTGTATTATATCTACTTAATTCCAACTTTTCTTTGGGGAAAACTCATCAAAGAAAACCGTAGAGCCATCAAAATAAGCACACAACGCAAAGAAAACAGAATCTGCCAAAATAGAATAGTCTGTATCAATCTGACAATTTCAAATACTTCTGTAACTCCACAAATTATGCCAAATTAGGACGACCTGAGTAATTTGTATATTGATCTACTGCAATAGGAATGGGTATTTTACCGCTCTCTGGTAAAAAATGATAATTATTTTCATGAGCGTAAAACTTTCTGTTTTTTCAGCAAGATCAAACAACTATTGCCCAAGAAGATCCTATAGGCTTTACTTGGCACAAACACTAATTAAAACATAAAAAACACAATCATAACAGTAGCATAATTTTGCTAACACTGAAGAATAGAAAGCAAAAAGCAAAAATAAATTTTATTCATCGGGTTGCCTCCCAGCAAGCTCTTTCTTTATAGCCATTAAGATAGGCTTTACGATTTCAATGATGCTCACAATAAAGATAATAATTGAAACTCAAAGAGAGCATCATAAAACATGTGACATACACATTTAATTCTAACATACTTCCTATGCATAGAAATTTTATAGGCAAACAAATTATCAAGACAAGAAATATCTAGCATATGCATAGGAGAGAAACAAAACTTTGACAATCTCAACATAATGAGAGGTAATTTTGTAACATGAAAATTTCTACAACCATATTTTCCTCTCTAAAAATAATTACATGTTGTATCATAATCAAATTCAATGATATAACTATCACATAAATTATTCTCTTCATGATCCACATGCATGCAAAGTTGACACTCCTCCAAAATAGTGGGATTATCATCAAATAAAGTCATGACCTCTCCAAACCCACTTTTATCAAAAATTTCATAAGATTGAACACGCTCCAAATATGTGGGATTCTTTTTATATAAAGTTGACACTCTTACAAACCCACTTTCAATATTATTGCAAACATTAATACCAATAGCATATTCATCATGAGGCATAAATAAATTTGCAAGATCATAAGAAGAATCACCCCAATCATGATCATTGCAATAAGTAGTGGACATATAAAAATTAGCATCCCCAAGCTTGGGGTTTTGCATATCATTAGCACAATTGACATTAATAGAATTTATAGTAAAATCATTGCAATCATGCTTTTCATTCAAGGAGTTAGCATTAATCACTTCATAAATTTCTTCATCACACTTTTCAGATTCACGAATCTCAAGCAAAACTTCATAAAGATAATCTAGTGCACTCAACTCACTAGAAATTGGTTCATCATGATTGGATCTTTTAAAAAGATTAGCAAGTGGGTGAGGATCCATATCAATAGATTTTTAGCAAGCGAATATGCAAGCAAACAAAAGGCACATGGAACACAAGCAAACATAAGATCGAACGAGAAAAAGGCAAACGAAAAAGAGGGCAAATAAAATGGCAAATTTTTGTGAAGTGGGGGAGATGAAAATGAGAGGCAAATGGTAAATGATGTAAATTGCAAGGAGATGAGATTTGTGATTAGGAACCTGGTAGATGTTGATGATGTCTCCCCGGCAATGGCGCCAGAAATGGCACGTGGCCGGGAGACTATCTTGACTTGATCTTCCCCGGCAACGGCACCAGAAATTCTCCTTGATGGTAGCTGGAACTACGTCGGTATTTCCCTGGAGAGGGAAGGATGATGTAGCACAGCGAAGGTAGGTGTCGGTGTCAAAACCGGCGGATCTCGGGTAGGGGGTCCCGAACTGTGCGTCTAGGCCGGATGGTAACAGGAGGCAGGGAACACTTTGTTTTACCCAGGTTCGGGCCCTCTTGATGGAGGTAATACCCTACTCCTGCTTGATTAATATTGATGATATGGGTAGTACAAGAGTAGATCTACCACGAGATCAAGGAGGCTAAACCCTAGAAGCTAGCCTATGGTATGATTGTTGTGTATGGAGTTGATTGCCTACGGACTACAACCCTCCGGTTTATATAGACACCGGATAGGGTTAGGGTTACACAGAGTCGGTTACAATGGTAGGAGATATCAAATATCCGCATCTCCAAGCTTGCCTTCCACGCCAAGGAAAGTCCCATCCGGACACGGGACGAAGTCTTCAATCTTGTATCTTCATAGTCCAGGAGTCCGGATGAAGGTATAGTCCGGTTACCCGAACACCCCCTAATCCAGGACTCCCTCAGTAGCCCCTGAACCAGGCTTCAATGACGACGAGTCCGGCGCGCAAATTGTCTTCGGCATTGCAAGGCGGGCTCCTCCTCCAAGTCCTTCATAGAAGATTGTAAACACCAATAGTAGTGTCCGGCTCTGCAAAATAAGTTTCCACATATTGCCATAGAGAGAATAATATTGACACAAATCAAATCTGCCGACGTATCCCGCAGTGCGTTATCACACTACGGCCAAGTCCTTTACTCAAATCGTTTTTACTTTTCCACCTCAGCATGTTTTGCAAGGCGATTTCCTTGGCACGTCCTGTCAAAGCAGAGATCGTGTACCCCCTTTACGGGATTCTCATCAATACGGACGTGGGTAACCCTAACCGCGCCATTTATCACGGCGCTTGGGAGACAAGCGAGTTTTACTAGGCTGGTGGGGATGCACAACCGCATCCGCCCATATAAGGGGATAAGGATCCACCTTTTTACCTACGCCTTCTTCCTCCTTTGCCTATCCATCTCCTGCGCACTCGAGCTCCAGCGCCCAAGCCCGCACTTCCCACCTCAACCTTCTCCAGCAATGTCCGGAGCGGGAGGCAAGTGGATGGTCTCCTCCGTCATGGAGGGCCATGTCAAAAAGCTAAGGAAGGCCGGATACTTGTCCAAAGACATCGCGCACTAGCTTCCCGAGGAGGGGCAGTTTCTCCCCACCCCAAGGCCCCATGAGAGGGTAGTATTCGTTCCCCACTTCCTCCGCGGACTGGGTTTTCCACTCCACCCATTTATCCGGGGGCTCATGCTTTACTATGGCCTGGATTTCCACGATCTGGCCCCGAACTTCGTCCTCAACATCTCGGTGTTTATCGTCGTGTGCGAGGCTTTCCTCCGCATCCGCCCCCATTTCGGCCTCTGGCTCAAGACCTTTAACGTCAAGCCCAAGGTGGTGCGCGGCAGCCAGGCGGAGTGCGGAGGCGCCATGGCGGGCAAGATGGCCAACGTCCTATGGCTCGAGGGCTCCTTCATGGAGACCCTGAAGGGGTGGAAATCGTGGTGGTTTTACATCACCGAGCCACGCGATCCGAAATGGATCGCAGCCCCCGAGTTCCGATCCGGACCCCCCACGCGGCTTATGTCCTGAAAAGAGACGGGCCTGTCGTGGGGCGACGAAAAAGAGCTAACCGGACTGCAGGCATGCATCCAGTCCCTGGTGAGCAAGCCGATCAAGTCGTCAATGTAGTCCAGGTTATGCTCGTCTGCCGGATCCTCCCGTGTCAACAACGGGATTTTAATCTGTGGGAGTTCGACCCGGCGTAGCACCGAACCCTTAACAGGCTCTTCGACACGACGTATGAAGACGCCTCGAGGGTGCTAACCAAAGGCGCCGATGCTCCCACATCCGCTTTCGAGGACCGCGGATACAGCTCGCAGCGTCACGCTAGCGAGGTAAGCTATTTTCACCTTTTACAGGATGTTAAGTTTTTTTATAGTTTGACTCTATTCGGGATCTAAACTCCCTTACCTTTGACAGGCTTGGCGGGCGAAGTCCAGATTGATTAACTGTCCGGCTCCGCTGCCCGAAGACCCAACCCCAGCTCTACTAGCGAAGCTGCTGGTTCCGGCGCCTTATGTGGTGCCGGAGAAGAAGGCCAAGAAGAAGAAGGCCACGGGGACTCGAAAGAGTTCCCGGCATATGGTGGTGTCGGACTCGTCGTCCGACGAGTCCGAGACGCACTCCTCCCGTGGAGACGAGGAGGAGGAAGAAGAAACCTCTCCCCCTCCAGCGGGGGGAGGAAAGAAGAGGAAGGCCGCCCTAGTAGGGGGGGCCCGAAGGGTCCAAGAAGAGGAAAACCCCTCTGCCGGACTACACCCCCGACGCCGACGAGGACGAAGAGGAGTGGCCGGACAGGGCCAGGCGTCCGGCGAAATCGTAAGTGTTCGGATACCAGAGTAACTCATGATATTCCTTTTGTTGCACAGCTTTCCCTAATGTCGAATATAATCATGCAGCCCGCCCCGGGCCGAACTCAACGAGTCGTCGAGCGGCTCCCTGGATTCATCAGACGTGAACTCAGTTCCGCCCGTTGTCTCCCCCCGCACTGCGGACGACACCGAAGTGGCGTCGCGACAAGCTTCGGGGCAGGAGGAGGTGGTCCTGGAGGAGCCGCAAGGCAACCTCCCGGACTCCAGGAGTAAAGGGGACAAGACCCCCCAGGGCTTCAAGTCCGGCTTTATGCCGGACACCGCGCCGGAATCTTCAACAGTTCCAGACTACGGTAGGCAAACTCCTTCCAAGAGGAGCAAGTCTTTTGAGCCGGCAGCCTCCGTCCAACCGGAGGTGCCGGACAATCTGCTGGAGGTGCTTGACGGCGCCTCCATTGATGAGGAGCACCGTACTATTATGAGTACGGTGATCCAGAAGGTTCAGTCCACCAAGAGCGGACTGACTCAAGCTTGCGCTAGCCTTCTAACAGGCTTCGAGGTAAGTAAAAATATGTAAAAATAGTACCGCATAGACAGTAGCCCCTGATGCTCTGTTTGGCGTTCGGGAAGAAAAGCCGAATAGAGGATCTAGTAAATTTCGCAGGAGTATAACAATAAAGAGTCAATATGCATGTGCAGGCTTCACTGCTATCCACCGCCGCACTGACTGCGGAGGTGGGTGTCCAGAAACAGGACCTCGAGTGGACCGAGTAAGAGCTCGGCCTTGCCAAGCGGCAGCTCGAGGAAAAAGAAGGTAGGAAATACCTTACAGAAAAAGTGCCTATAGAGAGGCTTGATTGCAAAAAATAACAGGATTGCGCTGCTTATTATAGGGGCCACGACTGAGGTGGCGACCCTCAAGCAGGCGCTGTCCGAGGCTGAAAGGAAAATGGCCACGAAGCGCACCGAGTGAGAGAAACTTGGGGCTCAGGTGGGCGAGGTGCAGCAAGAGCTTCTGGCTCTCATGAAAAAACATGAGAGTTTGGAGCTTGAGTCAAAGACCCAAGCGTCCGAGCTCACGGCGGCCCTTGAGACTGCCAAGTCTGCCAAGGCCGAAGCCCAAAAGGCCCTCCAAGAGTTGGAGGATATGAAGAAGATAGCATCGGGTAAGGCATTCTTTATGCAAAGCAGAAATATAAAAGTAAACTACTTGTTACTTACCCGAATCCGGAGTTCTCCAGGGGCATTCGCAGATCTTCCCCGCAGCGAATCCGCCGCCGCCGCATTCTACCAAGCTGAAGAGGGCAGCTCGACGGAGAAGGTGTTCTGGTCTCAGTATGCTGAGGTCGGACACCCTGTGCCCTTGAGCGACCAGCTGAAACAGCTGGTCGAGCTCCACAAGGCGGCCGAACAGGCCATGAAGGGCTTCTTAGTTCGGCTGTGCCCGGAGAGGCCCTGCCTGGGAGCTACTTCGGGCTGGTGCGGTGGCTGGTGGAGACCTGTCCAAGGCTCGAGGTCATCAAGCGCTCCGTCTGCATCGAAGGTGCCCGTCGGGCCCTTGCCCGTGCAAAGGTGCACTAGGGTAAGCTGGACAGTGAGAAGCTTGTGAAGGACGGGCCGCCGCCGGGGAAGGAGCATCGCAAGCCCAAGAACTATTACAAGGATGTTCTTGCGGGTGCCCGCCTTGTGGCGGATGAGTGTACCAAGGATGTAATTTTTGAATAAACTCGCTCGTTTTTATCGTGTGCACTGAAAACTTGTTCATAGGTGCTTTAAGCAATGCTTGTTGAATTTAAAATATTATTTTCTGTGCGGCCGTTTATCAAAAAATTGAGAGATGGCCAGTCGTCGGCTTCTGCCCCCATGCCACTAGTGCTGGGGTATTCGGGATAAACCTGAGCGCTCTTTTTCCCATAGTTGGGTCCTTCGAGGGAGGCGCTCAGCACAACGAACCAGGCAATCGGACTATAATGCTTGAACACTCTCACTTAGCCATAGAACTTTATAATTTTAAATTTTGGCGAAGCCCCTAGTTTGGAAGACCGAGTTCGGGGCACTATCCACGCCTTGGCCGGACAAAATCCGGCTCCTCGCTCGAAGCGGCATAAGTCTTTAGGGACTCGAAAAACCTCTCGAACAGCGACCGGTCTCTCGCCTCATCATGACAGTCAGTTTTAGCTTTCTCCACTGAGGTGCTTAACCCAGCTCAATCGGGGCACAATCGCAGTGGTTCTCCTAGTGCTACCTTAGCCGATATAGCGGAACGTAAGGCACCAAAACATAGGAGCCGGGCAAACCCAACTATTGACCCAAATCATGATTCGGAGCCGATGCATATAGTGCTATAAGTTCGGGGTGCCGCACTTGTGAAAGTGTACGGACTTCTCACACCATATTAAAGGGTACTGAAGCCCCTGGCGTACTTGCCATACCACAGTGTATGGGTGCAACATGTCATTAATGAACATATATAAAAGAGAGTAATGCAGAAAATAGACAAAAGCTATGCATTGTTTATAGAGAGGCTATTTATCAAAGCCGAACGATACAAATAGTGCGGTAAGCAAAAGATATTGGACTATTCAGTATGTCCTGACCAGGGGCAGGCCGCGGAATTATATTTAAAACGGGTATACCGCTCGTAACAGAGACCACCTGGGAGTTCCATAATGCGGCATGGCTTGTCTGCCTCCCTGGATCTTGCATCGTTTGTGCGGCAGTCGAATTGCCGAACAGGTCGTCCGAAGTATGGAGTCCTGAAAGTAAGAAAAGATTAAAAAAAGAATCCGGCAGCCCCTAGTACGTTTTAAGCCGTATTTTGGGCGTGCCGTTATTGTGCCCCTTCCCCTGTGCCCATGGTATTTCAAGGGCGTAGTTATGTACGCGAGGTACTGGTTTCTCTATGTCGCGAAAGCTGGGGTTGGGGCCGCATTGCTACGCTTGCTCAGAGTGTGCCAGGCGGTCCTGCTGTGGGTTACTCCGGGCGCGCTTGGCAGTGTCTGACTTTTTAATGGCCGGGCTGGAGAATTGCCTGAGAAGGCTACTTTGTACCTCCGCTGCGAGAGCCGCCGTGTGCTCCTCCGTACGGAGGGAGCGTTCGGTGTTTCCTTTGACCGTAATTACTCCTCGAGGGCCTGGCATCTTGATTTTGAGATATGCGTAGTGCGGCACCGCATTGAACTTTGCGAATGCGGTTTGTCCGAGCAGGGCGTGATAGCCACTACGAAACAGGACTATATCGAAGATTAACTCTTCGCTTCGGAAATTGTCCGGAGATCCGAAGACCACGTCAAGTGTTACTGAGCCTGTACAGTTGGCTTCTACACCTGGTATAACGCCTTTAAAGGTCGTTCTTGTGGGCTTAATCCTTGAGGGATCTATGCCCATTTTCCGCACTGTATCCTGATAAAGCAGGTTCAGGCTACTGCCGCCGTCCATGAGGACTCTTATGAGATGAAATCCGTCGATGATTGGGTCGAGAACCAATGCGGCGAAGCCGCCATGACGGATGCTAGTGGGATGGTCCCTTCGATCGAAAGTGATCGGGCAGGAGGACCATGGGTTGAACTTTGGGGCGACTGGCTCTATGGCATATATGTCCCGTAGCGCACGCTTCCGCTCCCACTTGGGAATGTGAGTTGCGTATATCATGTTCACCATCTGCACTTGTGGGGGAAAGCCCTTCTGTCCATTGTTGTTCGGCGGCTTGGGCTCCTCGTCGTCACTGTGCAGCCCCTTGTCTCTGTTTTCGGCCCTTAACTTGCCTGCCTGCTTGAACACCCAACAATCCCTGTTAGTGTGATTGGCTAGCCTTTCGGGGGTGCCATGTATCTGGCACAAGTGATCGAGTATTTGGTCCAAACTGGACGGGCCCTGAGTATTCTTTTTGAATGGCTTTTTCCGCTGACCGGATTTGTAGCCTTTGAATCCGGCATTGACTGCCGTGTCCTCATTGCTATCGCCGTTAACGCGGCATTTTTGCTTATTCCGACGTGTCCTGCCACTTTTGTCCTTGGTATCCGAATTACCAGGGTTCTTTGATAAGTTGTTACTGCGAGCTAGCCAGCTGTCTTCTCCCGCGCAAAAGCGGGTCATGAGTGTCGTGAGGGCTGCCATAGATTTCGGCTTTTCCTGTCCCAGGTGCCGGGCAAGCCACTCGTCGCGGATATTATGCTTGAAGGCTGCTAGGGCCTCTGCGTCCGGACAGTCGACTATCTGCTTTTTCTTTGTTAGGAACCGTGTCCAGAATTGTCTGGCCGATTCTTCTGGCTGCTGAATTATGTGGCTTAAGTCGTCGGCATCCGGTGGTCGCACGTAAGTGCCCTGGAAGTTGTCGAGGAATGTGGCTTCCAGGTCCTCCCAAGAACTGACTGAGTCTACTGGCAAGCTGTTAAGCCAATGCCGGGCCGGTCCTTTAAGTTTGAGCGGGAGGTATTTGATGGCGTGTAGATCATCGCCGCGTGCCATGTGGATGTGAAGGAGGTAATCCTCGACCCATACCGCCGGGTCTGTTGTGCCATCGTATGATTCGATGTTTACGGGTTTGAAACCCTCTGGGATTTTATGATCCATTACTTCATTCGTGAAGCATAGCGGGCGTGCGGCGCCTCTGTACTGGGCTATATCACGACGCAACTCGGAAGAGCTATGTGTTGTGTTCGGCCCAGCCGGATTATTTGTATCCGGAGTGAAGATCATTGTCACATGCCATAGGGCGCCTGCGCGATCGGTAGATTGATCTTGTTTGTCTTGCCTTATCCTCCAGTATGTCTCGCAGGTCAGGCGCATTTTCCCGTGCCTTAGTTGAGCGGCATCGGGGCATGGCTTGGGTGGAGGGTCGAGAGGCCTCTCTGTCGCGGCCGCGAGGTGGCCGGTCTGCCATGTCATGCGTTGGTGATGTAGGTGCTTCCTCCTCTGATCGGGGTAGCGGCATGCGCTTCGGGTAACTCTTGGAGGGGCGTTCGAGTTCATACTCTTCGGCCGCAAGGACTTTAGTCCATCTGTCAGCTAGCAAATCTTGGGCAGCTCTAAGTTGTTGCTGCTTTTTCATGAGGCTGCTTGCCGTGGCTAAAAGCCTGCGTTTAAAACGGTCTTGTTCGGTGGGGTCTGATGGTATGACGAATTCGTCGTCATCGAGGCTTGCCTCGTCTTCGGAGGGAGGCATATAGTTATCATCCTCAACCTCTCGGTCTGCCGCTCTCTCATGAGGGCTGGCTTCTCCATCTTCCTCTGCCGAATCTTGCTGAGGTGGGTGTTCTTCAGCGCTATCCGGGGTAGTATTCTCTCCCGTGCCGGAATCACCGTTTTTTGCTTTGGCGGGATTTAGAGCGGCGCCGCTGACACTGGCGCTTTGGCTATTTCTTGGGGGCGTCATCCCCCACTGTTCCATCGCCATGTCCATCTTTTGGAGTATCCACCATATATATGTCATATGACGAGGTGGCCTTCGAGCGCCCTACAGGTGCTGGTTCCTGTTCGTCTCCTACATCGTCGTCCATGCCGTCGATGTCTTCGAGCTGAAGTCAAGCATGTCGGTTAGATCGTCGACAGTGGCTACAAAGTGGGTGGTGGGTGGGCTTTGAATTTCTTCATCGTCCGTATCCCAACCTTGCTGACCGTAGTCCGGCCAGGGCTCTCCTGATAAAGAGAGAGACTTAAGAGAATTCAGGATGTCGCTGAAGGGCGAGTGCTGAAAGATATCCGCGGCGGTGAACTCCATTATCGGCGCCCAATCGGATTCGATTGGCAGGGGCGCGGGGGGCTCGGGGTTCGGAGAGGAATCCGGCTCCTCGGAGTCATGGGCCATGCGGAGTGCGGGGCTGGAGTTCGGCACGATCGCCTCTAAGATCAGAGCCCCTGAGGCGGCGTCCAACCATTGATCCTCGATCGGCGTAGTAGGCTCCAAATCAATGGTCGAAACCGATGCGTGTGCGGCCCCCAAGGCGCTGTTCGGCGGCAGAGCTATATCATGCCCATCGAGACAGTGCGGCGCGCTTGGCTGTGGCTCGAATCCGTCGAAGATCAAGTCCCCATGGATGTCAGCCGTGTAGTTTAGGCTTCCAAACTTGACCTGATGGCCAGGGGCGTAGCTTTCGATCTGCTCCAGGTGGCCGAGCGAATTGGCCCGCAGAGCGAAGCCGCCGAAGACGAAGATCTGTCCGGGGAGCAAAGTCTCACCCTGGACTGCATCGTTGTTGATGATCAAAGGAGCCATCGAGCCTAAAGGCGACGACACAGAGGAACTCTCAATGAAAGCACCAATGTCGGTGTCAAAACCGGCGGATCTCGGGTAGGGGGTCCCGAACTGTGCGTCTAGGCCGGATGGTAACAGGAGCCAGGGAACACTTTGTTTTACCCAGGTTCAGGCCCTCTTGATGGAGGTAATACCCTACTCCTGCTTGATTAATATTGATGATATGGGTAGTACAAGAGTAGATCTACCACGAGATCAAGGAGGCTAAACCCTAGAAGCTAGCTTATGGTATGATTGTTGTGTATGGAGTTGATTGCCTACGGACTACAACCCTCCAGTTTATATAGACACCGGATAGGGTTAGGGTTACACAGAGTCGGTTACAATGGTAGGAGATCTCGAATATCCGCATTGCCAAGCTTGCCTTCCACGCCAAGGAAAGTCCCCATCCGGACATGGGACGAAGTCTTCAATCTTGTATCTTCATAGTCCAGGAGTCCGGCTGAAGGTATAGTCCGGCTACCCGAACACCCCCTAATCCAGGACTCCCTCGGTAGGTATTCCCTCAGTTATGAAACAAAGGTATTGAACCAGTAGGAGAACCAAGCAACACAACGTAAGCAGCACCTGCACACAAATAACAACACCTCGCAACCCGACGTGTTAAAGGGGTTGTCAATCCCTTCCCGGGTACGACGCCTCAAGATAGGCAAACGGACGTGAGGTAAATTGTGGTAGATTGATAAATTGAATGCCAAATAAAATAAATAAAGATAAAATGCAACAAGGTGTTTTGGTATTTTTTTGGTTTAATAGATCTGAATAAAAATGCAAAGGAAAAGTAGATCACACGGAAAATATATGAGAAAGAAGACCCGGGGGCCGTAGGTTTCACCAGTGGCTTCTCTCGAGAAAAATAGCAAACAATGGGTAAACAAATTATTGTTGCGCAATTGATAGAAGTTCAAATAATTATGACGATATCCAGGCAATGATCATTACATAGGCATCACGTCCAAGATTAGTAGACCGACTCCTGCCTGCGTCTACTACTATTACTCCACACATTGACTGCTATCCAGCATGCATCTAGTGTATTAAGTTCATGGAAAACGGAGTAATGCAATAAGAACGATGACATGATGTAGATAAGAGTTGTTTATCTATATGGCGGTAGATATAGATCTCATCTTTTTCTCCTTAGTCGCAACGATACAAACGTGTTGGTTCCCTTTTTGTCACTGGGATCAAGCACCGTAAGACCGAACCCACTACCAGGCACCTCTTCCCATTGCAAGATAAATAGATCAAGTTGGTCAAACAAAACCCAAATATCAGAGAAGAAATATGAGGCTATAAGAGATCATGCATATAAGAGATCAAAGAAACTCAAATAACTTTCATGGATATAAAAATGACTGATCATAAACTCAAAGTTCATCAGATCCCAACAAACACACCGCAAAAAAGTAACATCATATAGATCTCCAAGAGACCATTGTATTGAGAATTCAGCGAGAGAGAGAAAGCCATCTAGCTACTAACTACGGACCCGAAGGTCTACAAAGAACTACTCACGCATCATCGGAGAGGCGCCAATGGAGGTGGTGAACCCCATCCGAGATGGTGTCTAGATTGGATCTGGTGGTTCTGGACTCTGCGGTGGCTGGATGAATATTTCGTCGATGCCCTTAGGGTTTCTGGAATATTGTGGTATTTATAGAGCAAAGAGGCGGTCCGGGGGGCACCCGAGGTGGGCACAACCCACCAGGGCACGCCTGGGCCTCCTGGCGCGCCCTAGTGGGTTGTGCCCCCCTCGGGGCACCCACCAGGTGCAACCAGGGCCCATTGCCTTCCTTCTGGCCCATAAAAAATCTTCGTTAAGTTTTGTGGCATTTGGACTCCGTTTGATATTGATTTTCTGGAATGTAAAAACATGGGAAAAACAGCAACTGGCACTTGGCACTATGTCAATAGGTTAGTACCAAAAAATGATATAAAATGATTATAAAACATCCAAGATTGATAATAAAACAACATGGAATAATCAAAAAATATAGATACGTGGGAGACATATCATTATTATTTTCAACACAGGGCACGCATCACCTGGCCTCCTCCCGTCGAGGCGCGAGCAGATCGCGCGCCTCCGCCGGCTGGCCTCCTCTTGTCGATCCGCCTCGCGTCCTCCTATCAATCTACCTGACATCTTCCGTCGGCGGCGCAACAGCATGCTCCTCTGACCGGAAGAGCAGCGCCAGGTGAGGAGTGTAACGCCCTCGATGCGGCTATATCTCCCACGTGTCGAAGCATGACTTAGAGGCATAACCGCATTGAAAGCAATGTCGCAAGTGAGGTAATCTTCACACAACCCATGTAATACATAAGGGAAAAAGATACATAGTTGGCTTACTATCGCTGATAGAGGCGGGGGTGTCCCGATCTTTCGATGAGATGATAACTATCGATTTGGTGAAGATGACTTTGACGATCCGACTACAAACGTGCACGACGTTGCGCCTTAGCAATCGCTAAACCAACTCCGAAAGGTTATTGACCACGCTGGAGCACAATCAACCTGACCACGAAGGTCTATTCCTGCAAGCAATCGAAGAACAAGCAAGAATATGATAAAAGCAATCTGAATATTGCGAGTATATATGAAGTATTGATAAAGGTGGGGATCCGTAAGCGGTCTTGGTCTGGTCGTTGGACACAAACGAAGTACACGAAGTTGCAATGGCTAACTTTTAACTAAACAAATCCCAAGGAAAAGCTACTAGATGGATCTACTTATATAGGAGCAAGGGGTGGCGGACAAGGAGGTGGGAGGACGTCCCAAGGCAGCCTAAAACTAAATCTAGGTCGTACAAGGCCAATGGGCCCAAGTGGAGGTGATGTAACACCTTTGGACTTGTAGTTTGACTCGGATTCTGCTGCAGCATCAGATTGTTTCGTCCACAACTCAACGCTCCGGACGAATTTGAAGGTGATTCCAATTGGGTTGGAAAGTGCACGAAATCTAGTTTCCAACAAAAAAAGAATCACCCAATTCGGAGTCTGTATGAAAAACTTGTGTGCGTTTTGAGTCAGGTATGTCTGTGCAGTCCGAATCTGAATCCAGAACGTGAGAGACTTGGACTCTATCTTCTCTTGGGCCAAAAGTGACGTGAGAGAACTTTTTGGACAGCAAATAAACATCTCTTTCTTCCTTATCTTCATATGTGGATTGTACAAATGTCCCATACACCTGCAATTAGACAAAACACAAAAGTGTGTGAAGTATTTTTGTTCTGGATAACATAAATAGATTATTGAATAGTTTGCACTAGAAATCACCTGACAAATATGCATATATGCAATATTTTTGGTCATATCCAAGGTAGTCATGTCCTCATCAATCGCCACTTCACACAATTACATGAATAAAGCATTACATCAACCAGATACAATCAAGGTCCGACTACGGAACCAAAATAAAAGAAGAACCCCAAATGCGACAAAGTCCCCGATCGACCCCAACTGGGCTCCACTACTGATCAACTAGAACAAAACAACACAAAGGACAAGATCTTCATCGAGCTCCTCCTGAGCTTGGTTGAGTCATCTGCAAGGAACATCGGCACCTGCAAACTGGTTTTGGAAGTATTTGTGAGTCACGAGGACTCAGCAATCTCGCACCCTCGCGATCAAGACTATTTAAGCTTATAGGAAGGGTAAAAGGTATGAGGTGGAGCTGCAGCAAGCGACTAGCATATATGGTGGCTAAAACATACGCAAATGAGAGCGAGAAGAGAAGGCAAAGCACGATCGTGAAACTATGATCAAGGAGTGATCCTAGAACAACCTACGTCAAGCATAACTCCAACACCGTGTTCACTTCCCGGACTCCACCGGAAAGAGACCATCACGGTTACACACGTGCTTGATGCATTTTAATTAAGGTCAACTTCAAATTTTCTACAACCGGACATTAACAAATTCCCATCTGCCCATAACCGCGGGCACGGCTTTCGAAAGTTCAAATCCCTATAGGGGTGTCCCAACTTAGCCCATCACAAGCTCTCACGGTCAACGAAGGAATAGACCTCCTCCCGAGACATTCCGATCAGACTCGGTATCCCGGTTCTACAAGACATCCTCGACAATGGTAAAACAAGTCCAGCAAGACCACCCGCTGTGCCGACAAATCCCGATAGGAGCTGCACATGTCCCGTTCTCAGGGCACACCGGATAAGCTAAGCGTACAGGAGCCGACGTAACCCAAGTTGCCAAGGGATGGCCCTGCACGGTGCTCTGGGTTGGACCAACACTCAGAGGAGCACTGGCCCAGGGGTTTAAATAAAGATGACCCTTGAGTCTGCAGAACCCAAGGGAAAGAAAAGGCTAGGTGGCAAATGGTAAAACCAATGTTGGGCCTTGCTGGAGGAGTTTTATTCAAGACGAACTGTCAAGGGGTTCCTATTATAACCCAACCGCGTAAGGAACGCAAAATCCGGGAACATAACACCGATATGACGGAAACTAGGGCGGCAAGAGTGGAACAAAACATCAGGCATAAGGCCGAGCCTTCCACCCTTTACCAAGTATATAGATGCATTAATTAAAATAAGAGATATTGTGATATCCCAACAAAATATCCATGTTCCAAACATGGAACAAGCTCCAATCTTCACCTGCAACTAACAACGCTATAAGAGGGGCTGAGCAAAGCGGTAACATAGCCAAACAACGGTTTGCTAGGACAAGGTGGGTTAGAGGCTTGGCTCAACAATATAGGAGGCATGATAAGCAAGTGTAGGTATCGCAACATAGGCATAGCAAAAGAGCGAGCAACTAGCAAGCAAAGATAGAAGTGATTTCGAGGGTAGGGTCATCTTGCCTGAAATCCCGCAAGGAAGAAGAACGAGTCCATGAAGAAGATAAACGGACATAGTCGGACGGTTCCTCACAAACGCGACGTTATCGGAACCAACCCGAAGAAGCAACACCGGAAAGAAGCAAACAACATGGTAAACAACCATCACATAAACATGGCATGATGCACAACCAAGAATGATGCATGTCCGGTTTAAATATGCATGGCATGGCAAAAAGCACAAACAACTCTACAAGTTAAGTGGAGCTCAATATGCAACGAGTTGCATATTGACGACACACCACATCAAATATTTAGTTCTCTCTCGGTTAGATACTCAACAATTTAAATGTTGGTTAACATGGCAAGAGGTGAAGCATAAGTAAACTAAACATTTAGGCAAGTTTAAATGAGGCCGGAAATAACAAACAACAAATCCGGTAAATCCCCATATGCAATTATCAATTTGGTGCAACAACAATTTTTAAACATTTAAATGTTATTATCATGATGCGAATGACATGTGCAAGTTTATGCAATTTTTTATTAAAAGTTGACAAGAGCATTATGAAGCATTTGTCACCGTGGTGGAAAGGAAAGGGGTGCCACGGCAACGGTAACGAAAACGGTGCCACGACAACACATCGGTTATCAGGTAGCCCACCGGGATACCGGTGCAAAAGGAAAAGTGACGGGAGCGTGCAAGAGATGGTGGGGTGATCCCGGTTACCGGGTTCCCACGGGTCGATGACGGTGACAAGGCAAAAGAGGGGCAACATGCACCGACAATTCGAGCACGGAGCAAACACGGGCATCTCTTACATCACACATGCATTCGTTCACGGGCAGTCATCTCGGGGTTATACCTTCGAAGCGTGCGATATCGGAACGGATCAAGTTCGTAGAGGGAAGTAGACGTTGCGGTAGTCGAACTTGACGATACCGTTACACGGGTCTTCGGCAATGGTAGTGGTACCCATTTTGTAGTCGTGCACATACCAACATCAATCTTGGAGGGACACCGACGGTGTGGTACTTGGCAAATCCGGGAGACGGTACTTGACGATCCAGGTATGTGTCTTGATGGGCTCGACGATTCCAAGTGACATCGGCACACATCCACGGTAATCGTCCACTTGAAGGCGGTAGACGAAATGACGATCCAGGTACTTGGTGTGCCGCGAGCAACGTTGTGGTGCAAAGGTGCAGCGGTGGGCTCGAACACGAAAATGTTTCCGGGATGCGACATGGGAGATGGGATGCACGCAGCAGAGGCTAGCGGCAACGCAGGTCCACGACCCCCGACCAGAATGAGCAGGACAATGAGGAGGGCAGGACGCAGGCACACCACGGAGGCCGGTGGTGCCATGGCCGCGTGGGTCAGGCGAGCTCGCAGTCTCCAGGCGGAGGAGACGGACGACAGCGGCCTACTGGTCGCCGGCAGGACGGCTGGAGTCGAGGAAGAAGGAGGCCGAGGCGCGGGGTGCTCTGCGAGGAGAAGGAAGAGGAGAGGCGGCGCAGGAGGAACAGGGGCACGCCGGGGAAAGGCTCAGTTGTCGCCGGCTGTGTGGGAGGGGATAGGGCGCGGGGCTCCTCCCCTGGCTCGAGGTGGAATGGAGGAAAAGGGAGACGAAGGGAGGAAGAGCAAGGGGGGATCGGGACGAGCAGAGCGCTGGAGGGAGATGCGATGGGATCGGGTATGGGGCGCTGCCTCTTTCTCCTCTGGTGGCGCACAGGAGGGAGGAAGGAAACGAGAGGGAGGCGGCGGCGCTACGGGAGGAAGAGGGAGCCGAGTGAGGAAGAGATGGATCGGGGAAGGGAGATGGATCGGGCAAGGCCCACGAGTCTAGGGTTAGGAGGGGCTGGGCCAATGGGCCTAGCCTCGATGCAGATGGGCCGCGGGGATAGTGAGCGAGCTGGGCAGGTTGCAGCTGGGCTGGGAGGCCCAGTCGGCTCTTCTTTCTCTCCCATCTCTTTCTCTTTACAAAAAACAAAGAAATAAGAGAAGGGAAAAGAGAGAAGAGAAGGTTAGAGGAAGAATTTGGGCACGGGGATAATTTTCACTTACTCAGAAAAATGTGCACGGTCCGGGAAAATAGAAAAGGTCAAGTTTGAAAGATTAAATTCAAATTCCTTTGAATTTAATTCAAAAGGTTTGAACTAGGACAGGTTTTAGGAGTGCCCAAAAATGTTGAGAAAAATAGGTGGAGCTCCGGAAAATGACGAAAGGACATGTGGCAAAGTTAGAGGCCAAGAGTTGAGAAGGAAAAAGGCATGGAACTTAGCTGTAAGTGTGTTATGGTGATTCCAAATTAATGGAATGGTTTTTATATAGCCCCCTAAATATTGGGAGGATATGTTATAAAGAGAAACACCATGTGAATTCCCTCGGTTTAAATGGATCAAAGATCCATGCCATTTATTTAGTTGAGTTAAGAAAAGAAAAGACATGATGCAATGCACATGATGCAATGATGAATGCAAAGAACCAAACAAATCACACGACGAAACCCGGAAAACCTGGAAGGCATCTGAAGCTCCGGGTCTTGGGGCGTCACAAGGAGGCTGGGGGCAGCGCGAGGGGGAGCAGCAGTGACATGAGAGGATGAGGGAGGCGGCGCGAGGGGGAGCAGCAGCGACGGGAGAGGATGAGGGAGGCGGCGACTGCAATAGAGAAGGGAGGGGACGGAGGCTAGGGTTCTCACCCAATCGGCGCCTTCCTCGCCTCATCCGACCACGAGCCAACCAGTGCCCAACACGCACGAGTATGCAGGACATGAAAAGGCGAGAATGCCCTCGACAGGGTGCGCGATTTACGGCGGTGGCATGAGATATTTCAAGTGAAGAGCGGACTGTTCATTGTGACAGTGTCGCTGGCTCGATCCGACAGCCAGGTCGTCCGAAGGCTTGATCCGACGACCCAGATCCGATCAAGCAAGCAGATCCAATGGCCGGGAATCCAAATTGCTGAGGAGGTTGGAGGTTCCCCGTCATTCTTATTTCTTGACAAGATCGGAATTGCGCCTTGGCGCGAGGGTGCCGGTCCCAACTGTTGGGGAACACAGTAATTTCAAAAAAAAATCCTACGCACAGACAAGATCATGGTGATGCATAGCAACGAGAGGGGAAGAGTGTTGTCCACGTACCCTCGTTGACCATAAGCGGAAGCGTTATGACAACGCGGTTGATGTAGTCATATGTCTTCACGATCGACCGATCCTAGTGCCGAACGTACAGCACCTCCGTGATCTGCACACGTTCAGCTCGGTAACGTTCCGCGAACTCATGATCTAGTAGAGCTTCATGGGAGAGTTTCTTTAGCACGATGGCGTGATGATGGTGATGATGTTGCTACCGGAACAGGGCTTCGCCTAAGCACTGCTACGATATAACTGAGGTGGATTATGGCGGAGGGGGGCACCGCACACGGCTAAAAGACCAACTAATCAACTTGTGTGTCTCAGGGTGCCCCCCTTCCCACGTATATAAAGGAGGGAGGGGGATCTGGCCGGCCTCTCTAGGCGCACCAAGGGGGAAGGAATCCTCCTCCTAGTAGGAGTAGGATTCCTCCTTTCCTAGTCCTACTAGGAGAGGAAAGGAAGGAGAAGGGGAGGAGAAGGAAAGAGGGGGCGCAGCCCCTCCCCTAGTCCAATTCGGACTAGTCCCATGGGGGTCGCGGCCAGCCCTCGTGGCCTCTCCTCTTTTTCCCATAAAGCCCACTAAGGCCCATATGTACTCTCGTATTCCCGTAACTCCCCCGGTACTCCGAAAAATACCCGGATCATTAGGAACCTTTCTGATGTCCGAATATAGCCTTCCAATATATCGATCTTTACGGCTCGATCATTTCAAGACTCCTCGTCATGTCTGTGATCTCATCCGGGACTCCGAACTACCTTCAGTACATCAAATCACATAAACTCATAATACCAATCGTCACCGAATGTTAAGCGTGCGGACCCTACGGGTTCGAGAACTATGTAGACATGACCGAGACATGTCTCCGGTCAATAACCAATAGCGGAACCTCGATGCTCATATTGGCTCCTACATATTCTACGAAGATCTTTATCGGTCAAACCACATAACGGTATACGTTGTTCCTTTTGTCATCGGTATGTTACTTGCCCGAGATTCGGTCGTCGGTATCTCAATACCTAGTTCAATCTCGTTAACGACAAGTCTCTTTACTCCTTCTGTAATGCTACATCCCGTAACTAACTCATTAGATACATTGTTTGCAAGGCTTATAGTGATGTACATTATTACCAAGAGGGCCTAGAGATCCTAATCTCGATCTATGCCAAATTAATCCCGTAACAATCGGAGTGACAAATCCTAATCTCGATCTATGCCAAATCAACAAGTACCATCGGAGACACCTGTAGAGCACCTTTATAATCACCCAGTTACGTTGTGACGTTTGGTAGCACACAAAGTGTTCCTTCGATATTCGGGAGTTGCATAATCTCATAGTCAGAGGAACATGTATAAGTCATGAAGAAAGCAGTAGCAACAAACTAAACGATCATCGTGCTAAGGTAACGGAATGGGTCAAGTCAATCACATCATTCTCTAATGATGTGATCCCGTTAATCAAATGACAACTCATGTCTATGGCTAGAAAACTTAACCATCTTTGATTCAACGAGCTAGTCAAGTAGAGGCATACTAGTGACACTCTATTTGTCTATGTATTCACACATGTACTAAGTTTCCGGTTAATACAATTCTAGCATGAATAATAAATATTTATCATGATATAAGGAAATAAATAATAATTTTATTATTGCCTCTAGGGCATATTTCCTTCAGTCTCCCACTTGCACTAGAGTCAATAATCTAGTTCACATCTTTATGTGATTATTTCACATCTCCATGTGACTAATACTCAAAGGGTTTACTAGAGTCAATAATCTAGTTCGCATCGCTATGTGATTAACACCCAAAGAGTGATCATGTTTTTCTTGTGAGATAAGTTTAGTCTATGGGTCTGCAACATTCAGATCCGTATGTATTTCACAAATTTCTATGTCTACAATGCTCTGCATTGAGCTACTCTAGCTAATTGCTCCCACTTTCAATATGTATCCAGATCGAGACTTAGAGTCATCTAGATTGATGCCAAAGCTAGCATCGACGTAATTCTTTACGATGAGCTATTCGTCACCTCCATAACTGAGAAACATTTCCTTATCCCAATAAGGATATTTTGACCGCTATCCAGTGATCCACTCCTGGATCACTATTGTACCCTCTTGCCAAACTTATGGTGAGGTACACAATAGGTCTGGTACACAGCATCGCATACTTTATAGAACCTATGACTGAGGCATAGGGAATGACCTTTCATTCTCGTTCTATTTTCTGCCATGGCCGGGTTTTGAGTCTTTACTCAACTTCACACCTTGCAACATAGGCAAGAACTCCTTCTTTGACTGTTCCATTTTGAACTACTTCAAAATCTTGTCAAGCCATGTACTCATTGAAAATATATCAAGCGTCTTGATCTATCTCTATAGATCTTGATGCTCAATATGTAAGTAGCTTCACCGAGGTCTTTCTTCAATAAACTCCTTCCAAACACTCCTTTATGCTTTCCAGAAAATTCTACATTATTTCCGATCAACAATATGTCATTCACATATACTTATCAGAAATGATGTAGTGCTCCCACTCACTTTCTTGTAAATACAGGCTTCACCACAAGTCTGTATAAAACCATATGCTTTGATCACTTTATCAAAGCATATATTCCAACTCTGAGATGCTTGCACTAGTCCATAGATGGATCGCTGGAGCTTGCTCACTTTGTTAGCACCTTTAGGATTGACAAAACCTTCTGGTTGCATCATATACAACTCTTCTTTAAGAAATCCATTAAGGAATACAGTTTTGACATCCATTTGCCAGATTTCATAAAATGCGGCAACTGCTAACATGATTCAGACAGACTTTTAAGCATCGATATGAGTGAGAAAATCTCATCGTAGTCAACACCTTGAACTTGTCGAAAACATTTTGCGACAATTCGAGCTTTGTAGATCAGCGTCCGTCTTCCTCTTGAAGATCCATTTATTCTTAATGACTCACTGATCATCGGGCAAGTTTAACCAAAGTCCATACTTTGTTCTCATACATGGATCCCATCTCATATTTCGTGAACTCAAGCCATTTTGCGGAATCTGGGCTCATCATCACTTCCTCATAGTTCGTAGGTTCGTCATGGTCAAGTAACATGACCTCCAGAATAGGATTACCGTACCACTCTGGTGCGGATCTCACTCTGGTTGACCTACGAGGTTTGGTAGTAACTTGATCTGAAGTTACATGATCATCATCATTAGCTTCCTCACTAATTGGTGTAGGAGTCACAGGAATAGATTTATGTGATGAACTACTTTCCAAAAGGAGCAGGTACAGTTACCTCATCAAGTTCTACTTTCCTCCCACTCACTTCTTTTGAGAGAAACTCCTTCTCTAGAAAGGATCCATTCTTAGCAACGAATGTCCTACCTTTGGATCTGTGATAGAAGGTGTACCCAACTGTCTCCTTTGGGTATCCTATGAAGACACATTTCTTCGATTTGGGTTTGAGCTTATCAGGATGAAACTTTTTCACATAAGCATCGCTACCCCAAACTTTAAGAAACGACAACTTTGGTTTCTTGCCAAACCACAGTTCATATGGTGTCGTTTCAATGGATTTAGATGGTTCCCTATTTAACGTGAATGCAGCTGTCTCTAATGCATGTCCCCAAAACGATAGTGGTAAATCGATAAGAGACATCATAGATTGCACCTTATCTAATATAGTACGGTTACGATGTTCGGACACACCATTACGATGTGGTGTTCCAAGTGGCGTGAGTTGCGAAACTATTCCACATTGTTTCAAATGAAGACCAAACTCATAACTCAAATATTCTCCTCCATGATCAGATCGTAGAAACTTTATTTTTTTGTTACGATGATTTTCCACTTCACTCTGAAATTATTTGAACTTTTCAAATGTTTCGGATTTATGTTTCATCAAGAAGATATACCCATATCTTACTCAAATCATCTGTGAAGGTCAGAAAATAACGATACCCGCCGTGAGCCTCAACACTCATCGAACTGCATACATCAGTATGTATTATTTCCAACAAGTATGTTGCTCGCTCCATTGTTCCGAAGAACAGAGTCTTAGTCATGTTGCCCGTGAGGCATGGTTCGCAAGCATCAACTGATTCATAATCAAGTGATTCCAAAAGCCCATCAGCATGGATTTTCTTCGTGTGCTTTACACCAATATGACCTAAACGGCAGTGCCACAAATAAGTTGCACTATCATTACTAACTTTGCATCTTTTGGCTTCAATATTATGAATATGTGTATCACTATGATCGAGATTCAATAAACCATTCACCTTGGGTGTATGACCATTGAAGGTTTTATTCATGTAAACAGAACAACAATTATTCTCTGACTTTAAATGAATAACCGTATTGCAATAAACATGATCAAATCATATTCATGCTTAACGCAAACACCAAATAACATTTATTTAGGTTCAACACTAATCCTGAAAGTATAGAGAGTGTGCGATGATGATCATATCAATCTTGGAACCACTTCCAACACACATCGTCACTTCACCCTTAACTAGTCTATATTCATTCTGCGTTGTGGTTTTTGATGCGTAGGTAAGAACGATTCTTGCTCAGCCCATAGCAGCCACGTAAAACTTGCAACAACAAAGTAAAGGACGTCTAACTTGTTTTTGCAGGGCATGTTGTGATGTGATATGGTCAAGACGTGATGATATAAATTGTTGTATGAGATGATCATGTTTTGTTAAAGTTATCGGCAACTGGCAGGAGCCTTATGGTTGTCTTTTTATTGCATAAGATGCAAGCGCCATATAATTGCTTTACTTTATCTCTATGCGATAGCAATAGTTGCAAAAGCAATAGTTGGTGAGACAGCCATGTGATGCCACATTGGTAGAGATCAAGATGATGGAGATCATGGTGTCATGCCGGTGATGATAGAGATCATGACGGTGTTTTGGAGATGGAGATCAAAGGCACAAGATGATGATGGCCATATCATGTCACATATTTTGATTGCATCTTATTTTGCTTAGTTCGGCGGTAGCATTATAAGATGATCTCTCACTAAATTTCAAGGTATAAGTGTTCTCCCTGAGTATGCACTATTGTGATAGTTCGTCGTGCCGAGAAACCACGTGATGATCGGGAGTCATAATCTCTACGTTCGCATACAACGGGTGCAAGCCAGTTTTGCACATGCAAAATACTCCGGTTAAACATGACGAGCCTAGCATATGCAAATATGGCCTTGGAACACTGGAGACCGAAAGGTCGAGCGTGAATCGTATAGTAGATACGATCAACATAGTGATGTTCACCATTGAAAACTACTCCATCTCACGTGATGATCAGACATGGTTTAGTTGATTTGGAACACGTGATCATTTAGATGACTAGAGGGATGTCTATCTAAGTGGGAGTTCTTAAGTAATATGATTAATTGAACTTTAGTTTATCATGAACTTAGTCCTGATAGTATTTGCATAACTATGTTGTAGATCAATAGCTCGCGATGTAGCTCCCCATTTATTTTTGATATGTTCCTAGATAAAAACTATGTTGAAATATGATAGTAGCAATGATGCGGACTAGGTCCGTGATCTAAGGATTATCCTCATTGCTGCACAGTAGAATTATGTCCTTGATGCACCGCTAGATGACAGACCTATTGCAGGAGCAGATGTAGACGTTATGAACATTTGGCAAGCTCGATATGATGACTACTTGATAGTTTAGTGCACCATGCTTTACAACTTAGAATCGGGGCTTCAAAGACGTTTTGAACGCCACGGAGCATATGAGATGTTCCAAGAGTTGAAATTAGTATTTCAGACTCATGTCCATGTCGAAAGGTATGAGACCTTTGAAAAGCACTTTGCCTAGAAGATGGAGGAGAATAGCTTAGCTAGTGAGCATGTGCTCAGAATGTCTGAGTACTACAATCACTTGAATCAAGTTGGAGTTAATCTTCCATATAAGATAGTGATTGACAGAGTTCTCTAGTCACTATCACCAAGTTACTAGAACTTTGTGATGAACTATAATATACAAGGGATAACGGAAACGATTCCCAAGCTCTTCGTCATGTTGAAATCGACGAAGGTAGAAATCAAGAAAAGCATCAAGTGTTGATGGTTGACAAGACCACTAGTTTCAAGAAAAGGGCAAAGGCAAAGGGGAACTTCAAGAATAACGGCAAGCAAGTTGCTGCTCAAGTGAAGAAGCCCAAGTCCAGACCTAAGCCTGAGACTAAGTGCTTCTACTGCAAATGGACTGGTCACTAGAAGCAAAACAGCCCCAAGTATTTGGCGAATAAGAAGGGTGGCAAAGTGAACAAAGGTATATTTGATATACATGTTATTGATGTGTACTTTACTAGTGTTTATACAAACCCCTCAGTATTTGATACTAGTTCAGTTGCTAAGATTAGTAACTCGAAACAGGACTGTTAGACGTGACTTCAACAAAACATGATCATCTCATACAACAATTTATATCATCACGTCTTGACCATATCACATCACAACATGCCCTGCAAAAACAAGTTAGACGTCCTCTACTTTGTTGTTGCAAGTTTTACGTGGCTGCTATGGGCTGAGCAAGAACCGTTCTTACCTACGCATCAAAAACCACAACGCGGTATAGTAATTGCTTTTTGATCTTCAGAAAGAACCATGTTCATTGAATCTGATTCAACTAAAGTTGGAGAAACTGACACCCACCAGCCACCTGTGTGCGAAGCACGTCGGTAGAACCAGTCTCGTGTAAGCGTACGCCTAATGTCGGTCTGGGCCACTTCATCCAACAATACCGCCGAATCAAGAAACAACTAGTGATGGCAAGCAATATGTATATACCCACGCCCACAACTCCTTTGTGTTCTACTCGTGCATATAATATCAACGCATAGACCTGGCTCAGATGCCACTATTGGGGAACGCAGTAATTTCAAAAAAATTCCTACGCACACGCAACATCATGGTGATGCATAGCAACGAGAGGGGAAGAGTGTTGTCCACGTATCCTGGTAGACCGTAAGCGAAGCTTTATGACAACGCGGTTGATGTAGTCGTATGTCTTCATGATCGACCGATCCTAGTACCGAACGTACGGCACCTCCGTGATCTGCACACGTTCAACTCGGTGACGTCCCGCGAACTCACGATCCAGTAGAGCTTTGTGGGAGAGTTTTGTCAGCACGACGGCGTGATGACGGTTGATGATGTTGCTACCGGAATAGGGCTTCGCCTAAGCACCGCTACGATATAACTGAGGTGGATTATGGTGGAGGGGGGCACCGCACACGGCTAAAAGATCAACTGATCAACTTGTGTGTCTTAGGGTGCCCCCCTCCCCATGTATATAAAGGAGGGAGGGAGGCCGGCCGGCCTCTCTAGGCGCTCCAAGGGGGGAGGAATCCTCCTCCTAGTAGGAGGAGGATTCCTCCTTTCCTAGTCCTACTAGGAGGGGAAAGGAAGGAGAAGGAAAGAGGGGGCGCAGCCCCTCCCCTAGTCCAATTCGGACTAGGCCCATGGGGGGTGCGCGGCAAGCCCTCGTGGCTTCTCCTCTTTTTCCCTTAAAGCCCACTAAGGCCCATATGTACTCCCGTATTCCCGTAACTCGCCCGGTACTCCGAGAAATATCCGGATCACTCGAAACCTTTCTGACGTCCGAATATAGCATTCCAATATATCGATCTTTATGGCTCGATCATTTGGAGACTCCTCGTCATGTCCGTGATCTCATCCGGGACTCCGAATAACCTTCTGTACATCAAATCACATAAACTCATAATACCAATCGTCACAGAAGGTTAAGCGTGCTGACCCTACGGGTTCGAGAACTATGTAGACATGATCGAGACATGTCTTCGATCAATAACCAATAGTGGAACATGGATGCTCATATTGGCTCCTACATATTCTATGAAGATCTTTATCGGTCAAACCGCATAACGGTATACGTTGTTCCTTTTGTCATCGGTATGTTACTTGCCCGAGATTCGATTGTCGGTATCTCAATACCAAGTTCAATCTCGTTACCGGCAAGTCTCTTTACTCGTCCCGTAATGCTACATCCCATAACTAACCCATTAGCTACATTGCTTGCAAGGCTTATAGTGATGTACATTATTACCGAGAGGGCCCAGAGGTACCTCTCCGACAATCGGAGTGGCAAATCCTAATCTCGATCTATGCCAACTCAACAAGTACCATCGGAGACACTTGTAGAGCACCTTTATAATCACCCAGTTGCGTTGTGACGTTTGGTAGCACACAAAGTGTTCCTCCGGTATTCGGGAGTTGCATAATCTCATAGCCAGAGGAACATGTATAAGTCATGAAGAAAGCAGTAGCAACAAACTAAACGATCATCGTGCTAAGCTAATGGAATGGGTCAAGTCAATCACATCATTCTCTAATGATGTGATCCCGTTAATCAAATGACAACTCATGTCTATGGCTAGAAAACTAAACCATCTTTGATTCAATGAGCTAGTCAAGTAGAGGCATACTAGTGACACTCTGTTTGTCTATGTATTCACACATGTACTAAGTTTCCGGTTAATACAATTCTAGCATGAATAAAAAACATTTATCATGATATAAGGAAATAAATAATAACTTTATTATTGCCTCTAGGGCATATTTCCTTCACCAACGTTTTGCCGAAACATGTGACACGTAGGAACCCGGGCATAGCATTTGCAGTTATACATGATGATAATAATAAAGTAAAGAAACATTAAATTGTGATAGAAGTAAAACACGGTGGAGCTCAATATCAACATCAGATTATAAGGCAGGACCAAACTTGGTGGGTTCTTACGACCATTTGACATGAAGTTCGATACCAAAAGCGAGAACACATAAGAGGTAATAAGAATATAAAGGAGATCGGGATCAGCGCAAGGGTTCCAGTCCCAATGTTTTGGTCAAGTTAAGAATCCTCATTTACCATATGTATTCAAACAAGAAAATAAAATAAAAGAAAGAAAAAACATTAATTTGTAATAAGAGCGCACACATGAGAGGAAGTACTAATCTGAAACAAAGTTTGCAACATATCCATATATAAGCGAAGCAGCTACCCATTATATGCTAAATTTATACCAAAAGCAAATTCACTACAAAGGGAACATCTCAAGAAGCAGTAGGTAGTAAACACTTACTAAAAGCTACAAAACATTACAGTAGTGAACGGTTCCATGTTGAACAGCAATGCATCAAAAATTTGATCCTATGAGTCCGATCAAAGTAAATATTGCTCGGTATGATTGAGATGTATCAAGTTTGGCATAAAGAAATAGACAAAAAAGCGACACCGTTGCATGGATCGGGATTACAGCAAGTTGTTCATATAAAAAGCAACACATCTCACAAGTCTAAAGACCATTGGTAATAATTAGCACAAGTCATTTACAAATAGATGACCGAAAACCAAGCAGGACATCACAAGGCAGCTGTATAGTATAGTATAGAAAGCAAGGCATGTAAAAAGGCAAGTGACAAAATCAGATAGCAGACTTAATAAGTACACAAAATGAATCAATGGTGTAGCCCATCATGGCAAGTGATACCGCTGGAAGCATAGTTCTAATTGGCCATCAGTAGTGTTTTGCTGATGGAAATAAACACTGTAAGGAAACAATAAACATTTGTTTACCAACATGGCTAACAGAAATACTCAAATACATGGATCTTTCTCCAGTAGAAAAGCACAGTGACAGTCAATGTGTTTTGTGAGTACATCCTTCTCCGGTAAATAGCTCTAGGAATTCCAAGATGATCCAATCTAAGATCAAGAATCATTCTGCCAAAAATTCCCCGAATAGTATGGTCAACCTGAGTGTTTGGAAATGGCATAGAGAAAACATAAATATGTTATTGATAAAGAGGGTCAACCTGAGTATGGTATAGAGAAAACATAAATATGTGACTGATAAATGAGCAGCAAAGGAACATATAGGCACAGGACAACAGACCAATTTTAATTGGATTTCTTGCACAAGCATATAAGACGCATGATATAAAGTTAGTTGATAACCCCTGTCTAACCTTGCTAGGTAGGCGCGTCCTTTTGTTACTGGAGCAGTAAACTAACAAGCAACACGACCAAACTAATAAGCAGTAACCTATAACAAACTAACAAGCAGTGACCCCTCCCTGCAAATAAAATCACATGTGAATCAACTATCTAACAAGAAAATGACCAGGAATGAATCATGGACAGTCAACAAAAATCAAAAATAACTAATTGACCTCATTGATAGAAATAAAAAATATGATTGGAAGAATATACGCAACTCTGCATAGCTAAACCGCAGTTAAACCAAGTTGACATCAACAATAACCAACAGAAAGATACAACAAAATACATGATTCAGACCCAACAGAAGCTCCTGCCAGGACAAAATTACCATGACCATCTTTGCAAGAGGACCTATCCTACCCACATGGCAATAGCACATGATGGCTAAAAGAGAACCATACAAGCCCCTGGCTACTATGGCATTGACTTGTTTGGTAGCTCCGGTGGCATCTCATAACTGAACGAAAAAACAATATGAACCAACAAGCATTTGGCAGGACCAAATAGAATTACTAAACAAAGCAAGGAAGAATACAAAAACCTACACCGACGAAGACAAGCACAGTTGTTTTTAAAACAATATGCAACACCAAAAGGCTATGCGAAGTTGTTCTTTAGAGGCTATGCAGAGTTGTGTATATTCTTCTAAGAAAGTAGTTGACTCATATGATGAGATCCATGGACACGTGACAACACAAGAAAAAATAACTACCCTCTAAAGAACCCTATGCCAGCCATAGACAGACCACATAGATCCTCCCTACAACTTGAACGAAGAGGACCACATCAGACACTGGCCAAGAAATGGGAAAAGAGAGGTAGATCTGCAGGTCCATGGACTCAGCCGACATAGGAAGACCATGTTGAGCACAAAATGGACGAAGGCCAGGACGAGGCGGAACGCAACAAACCTGCAACAAAATAATCATAGGGATATCAGGGGAAACCAGGAGATAGCAGGGGAGGAGGAAGCTTTACAATAATATGCATCATCAAAATAAGAAACTGATAAGAAATCCAAGATGAACTCATCATACCACTTTGCTGCTAGGGGGCCTTTGGTGCCGGCCTGGTCACAACCGCCGATGGGGAGGTGGAAGATGAGGCCACCAATGAGAAGGGGGCAGCATCAGCAAGGGGTCGTGGATGAGAAGGAGAGCGGCAACAAGGGGTTGTCTCTATAAGGAATCACTGCTTGTTAATGAAGATAGCCAGTGTAAGACAATAGGTTTTGGGGGAACCAGCACAACCCTCCAGGAGTGGCCTATCACATATATATAATGACTGGAATACAACTTTACAATATACATGTGTAAATACAGAGACTATACAGTCTAACACCCTCCCTCAATCTTAGCCACTTCCTAAAGAATCTAGAAGGGTAAGATTGCGTCGACAAGCCTCAAACTGTGGTAGAGGCAATGGCTTGGTGAAGATGTCTGCAAGTTGATCCTTGGAAGAGATGAACTTGATCTGTAGTGCTTCCGAGAGACACGTTCATGCACAAAGTGATAGTCAACTTCGATGTGTTTCGTTCGGGCATGGAATACCGGATTTGCAGAGAGGTATGTAGCACCGATGTTATCTCACCAAAGAACAGGAGACTGTGACTGGGATATACCCATTTCCCAAAGCAAAGACTATACCCAGATAATCTCCACAGTCGCATTGACCACAACCTTATACTCAGCTTCAGTACTGCTACGTGAGACAGTGGCCTATTTCCGAGCACTTCAGGCGATCAGATTAGAGCCAAAGAACACAGCATAACCCCCCGTAGATCGCCTGTCATCCGGACTGCCAGCCCAATCCGCATCAGAATATGCCGAGAGACATCCATAGGAGGTCGGTCGAATAAGCAAGTTGTGAGACACCGTGAACCGAATGTAGCGCAAGATGCGCTTAACACCAAACCAATGAGTGTCACGGGGTGACTGCAGATACTGGCAAACTCGGTTGACAGCAAAAGAGATGTCCGGTTGTGTGATCGTCAAGTACTGAAGACCACCAACAATACTCCTATACTCCGTTGCATCAGTAGAAGACAAAAGCTCACCATCAACAAAAGTGATCTTGTTAGTTGTAGACATGGGTGTAGTCGTTGGTTTGCACTTAAGCATCCCAGCTCGCTGCAACAAATCCAAGGAGTACTTCTTCCGCATCATAACAAGACCATCGGCCCGAGAAGTAACCTCCACACCAAGGAAGTAGTGAAGCTTCCTGAAAGTGTGTTATATCGACTAGAGGGGGGGTGAATAGGCGATTTTTATGAAAGTCTTCAAAACGTGGAAGTTATGAAGACAAACGATAGAAATAAACCTATTACCCTGCAGCGGAAGGTAGACTAAACTAGGCAAGCCATAGTCAAGTATTCAATAGAGTGAAAGCACAATGACTAATAGCAGCAATGTAGTAAGGATTAGGTAGGAAGATATTGTGAAGCCACACAGAACACACAGTCACTCAGTGAAGACAAAAGATAGTGCGAACATACAATGACTTCACAAGGAGTAACAGTAAGTAAAGGTAAGGGAAGATGAAACCAGTGACTCGCTGAAGACAATGATTTGTTGGACCAGTTCCAGTTGCTGTGACAACTGTACGTCTGGTTAGGGCGGCTAGGTATTTAAACCTTAGGACACACAGTCCCAGACACCCAGTCCTGAACACGCAGCTCAGGACCCAGTCCTCACCGTATTCCCCTTGAGCTAAGGTCACACAGACCTCGCCCAATCACTCTAGTAAGTCTTCAAGGTAGACTCCCAAACCTTCACAGACTTCGATCACCGGCAATCCATAATGTCTCTTGGATGCTCAGAACGCGACGCCTAACCGGCTGGAGGATGCATAGTCCTCAAGTGTAATAAGTCTTCATATCACACAGACAAGAAGACTTAAGTGATGCCTAATTCTCTTTGGCTCTGGGTGGTTAGGGCTTTATCCTCGCAAGGAATTCTCTCTCAAAGGCTTCGAGGTGGGTTGCTCTCAAACGACAAAAGTCGTACTCTGAATCTGAGCAGCCAACCGTTTATGGTTATAGGGGGTGGGCTATTTATAGCCACTTGGCAACCCGACCTGATTTGTCCGAAATGACCCTGGGTCACTAAGGAACTGACACGTGTTCCAACGGTCAGATTTCAAACTCACACGGCAACTTTACTTGGGCTGCAAGCAAAGCTGACTTGTCCGACTCTGGACAAGATTCGCTCTCATAGTCTTCACTCGAAGACATAGGTTTTGGTTAGGCATCACTTCAGTCATTCTGACTGGTTCTCTTGGACCCCACTTAACAGTACGGTGGTTCCTATGACTCAATACAGAAGAAAGAGAACTATGAAAGATCTAAGTCTTCGAGCTCCATAGGCTTCATGTGGTGTCTTCTCTTGTCATAGTATTCAATGTGAATATCTTCATATACCACCTTTGACTTCAATGTCTTCATACATTTTTAGGGGTCATCTCTGGTAGGAAAACCGAATCAATGAGGGACTTCTACCTGTGTTATCCTGCAATTCTCACAAACACATTAGTCCCTCAACTAGGTTTGTCGTCAATACTCCAAAACCAACTAGGGGTGGCACTAGATGCACTTACAATCTCCCCCTTTTTGGTGATTGATGACAAACTAGTTGAAGTTTTCAATGGGGAATATAATCCGTGAAATTGTAAAGGATAAGGAATTGTCATCATAAGTTGCAAGGGCTCCCCCTGAAGATGTGCATATAAGTAATTTGCTTTTGGAATGCAAATGCACATGGCAGGTTGTACTTATGGATATCCACTTCAACTTATGATGACAATCCACTATGCATGTGAAGGTATATGAAGATAATGACATGCATAATGGAAAATGGACATCTGCAGAATGATCTAAGTGCGGAATTTATCGTCGCACATGCGGAATTTATCTTCGCAACATAAGGTGGCAGATAAGTAGCAGACGACCATCGAGTTTAAGGTGTTACAACTCAAAGAACCAAATGTAGCAAAATGAGAGTTGTAAGCACGAAGCAAAATATAAAGCACCCGCCCATATGAACCCGCTTGAAGACTATCAACCTCATATGCTTCTCCCCCTTTTGTCAGTAAGGACCAAAAAGGTTTGAAGACATAGAGCATCTACTCGTTCCCATGAGGAGTAGGTGAAGCAGCAGGGTCATTGGTGGTGTTTGGCGGTGCTGAAGAGCTTGGAGCAGAGTCGAAGCGTGCTATTGGAGGTGGCGGTGAAGTAGCATCGTCTTCATCCTCGATCACTCTGGCAGTCACAGTTGTAGCAGAGGAGGAGAACTCAGAGTCTTCAAGGGATGGAGTTCGTCGCAGCACTGCCCTTCGAGGAGGTGTGGAGTCAAACTTGAATCGCTCAGTGAAGTTTGATCAGCCGCATTACCCATGGGGCATAGAACTTCAAGCCAAACAAATCAGAGCCTGATGCAGCAAGTTGGCGAATGAAGAAGTCCTGTGCATTGAAGCATTTTCCATGAAGAATATAGAAGACCAAAGTCTTCATTGCACCCTCAAGCTTGGCATGTGGTGAGTGCCCTTTGATGGGCCAGAGAGTTTGCATGATGATGTGATAAATGGTTCTTGGCAGATACTCAAGGTCTTCAACGAAGAACTCCGTGGGATAAGCAGCATCTTGGGGCAATGGCTTCATCATACTGAGCATCTGACTCATATCAGGTTCAGTCTTCTGAAAGATGCTCTCAATAGCTTCACTATGAAGCTGACAGCCATGCTCGTATAGATCGCCAGGAGTGGACAAACCAGTGAGCTCAATGATGTCAAAGGCTTTGGCTTCTTGATGAACGTTTCCTGTCATCCACTCCAGGACCCAAGTCTTCGGATCTCTGTTATACCCGCGAATGTGAAGTGTGGCATAGAATTGGAGCAGCATCTCTTCATTCAAATGCTCTTGGTCAGTAACAAACGGCAGCAGTCCAACTTCCTTGAAGCAATCCAGAGCTTCTTCCAGACAGGGCAGACCAGCTATAGCTTCAATGTCAAGGCGCTTGTGTGGGAAGATGCGACCTTGGTTGTAAAGAACGCATGAGTAATAGCTTCGCTGCGGATAGCTCCAGAACCGATCAGATGATATCCTTTCCCTTGAGTAGGGGTTCCTGGAGCTATTGAAGAATGTGTTGTCTACTCTGAAGCCATTGATATTGAAGGAGCCAGGTGCTGATGCAGGACCTGGGAACCTTGGCAATCTTGGGATTGGCTTCTGTACCTGAGGCATGTGCTCAACATGATAGTCGAACTGGGGACCGGCAGCAGACTCTGGAACAGAAGTGGCGGGATCAGTGGCTTCACTGACTTCTTCTTCCGTTGGGGAGGGCTCCACATTAGTTTCAGCCATGACAGCGTCAGTGGCTTCATTGGTGGTGGTGGTGGCAGCTTGTGGGACTTCTTCTTCCGCGGCTGATGCAGCCGGATTATCTTCAGCAGAGACTTGAGGCCTTGGACCTTTGCGAAGCCTGCGCAACGTAGGTGATGCCTGTGTAGTTGGAGTTGGCTGGGCCTCAAAGTCTTCTTCCTCTTGTGGGCAATCCGCCCATGAAGCATCCTGTGCAATTGTCGTCAGTGGACGACCAATGCTGATGAGTTCGCTGTTCTCGAGCTGAGGAAGGACTGCACCATCTTCTACATGGTCATGGTGACCAATGTCTTCAGCAGCGATGGGATCAGCTGCTGGAAAGTCTTCAGCTTCATGAGCCTCTGTGAAAGCAGGCTCATGGATTGTCAGTTGGCGTTCAGCGTCAAGACGAACCATTGAAATGGGTTCAACTATCAAAGGCTCTGTGGGAGCAACCCGATCTTTCTTTGTCTTCCTCTTCTTCTTGGAGGGGGCAGTAGGAGAGGCTTCAGGATGTTTCCTCTTCCTGATTCAGCCTCAGCAGTCCTCGTCTTCTTGAGCTCTGAAGCGGTTGACCGGCTTTTTGGCTTTGAGCCAGTCATTCTAGTTGGGAAGACAATGGGAACTGCTTCCTACCTTGGTGCGTCGGGTTCAACCGTAGCGGGCTTCTTCTTCTTCTTTGCGGCCATCCTGGGGTCGATGCCAGGACGCCCAAGGGCCTTGCGCTTCTCAGCCTCATTGTAGGCTTGCACACATCTGTCAGCCAGAACCTTCATGCGCTCACGCGAACCCTGAGCTTCTGCATGTTTCTTTAGAAAGGCTTCCTTGAGCTCGTGCATCATAATCTTGAAGTTCTTCACTTCTTGCACGCTGAGCTTGGCCATATGCTTCTTGAATTGAGCCTTTTCATAGTCAATCTTTTGCTTCAGTTCAACAATGCGCTGGGCGACAGCTAGCTGTGAAGCAATGGCGCCTTGGAAGGCGACACTAAGGCCAATGGGTAGTTGCAGATCTTCAAAGCTGATGTTTGGCGTGTCAAACCACTCATCAATGAAGTTGTGGATGATGGTTACATCAAATAGAGGCAGATCATTGAAGATTTCTGCTTCTTCTTTGCTCTTGATGAGTTGCTCAAGAGCGTCATCTGCAAGATCTTCATCACTTGACAGATCAATGGCATCATTGCGCAGAATGGCAGCAGCAGTTAGCTCTTGGCTGGTGTGTGGCAGAGGCATCTTGACCTTCTGGGGCTTGGAGATGCGTGATAAATCTTCGGACTGCACACTATCTCCAGGAGGTGTAGTTGCCAGTGGCTTCGCCAGTGAGATTTTTGGTGAAGGGGCATGCTTTGAAGCTTTAGGCTTCTTCAACTTCTTTGGTTTCGGCGCTGCAGACGCTTCATCTGATTCAGCGTCAGCTGCAGGCTCATTCACTGCAGTCCCTTGAACCAAGATATGGGTGATGAGGCCCTCAAGGTTGTAGAAAGGACCGATGACATTGGGTTCTGCTTCGCGAGTTCCATCGGCACGGGGAGCAGAGGGACCAGGGTTGAAATCTAACCCCAAAGTCTTCTTGTTCTGCTTCGCTGAGTTCTGGGCAAACTGGAAGTTGCGCTTGAACAGATTGTCGTCACGACACCATAGTAGTGACGATGGGTGTGCATCAGCAGGCTGTGGCCCACGGACCATGCAGGGATAGAAGCCTTGTTCAATGGCTTCATCTCTAGACCTGGGTAGAAGATTCTTGTATAGGATGTCTCCCCACGGTCTCTTGATGGCATTTTTCTCAGCATATTCCTGGGTTACAAATCGGTATTTGAACCATTGTTCTGCCCAATATCTTTGAATCCATTGGATTCGGGTCTTGCGCTGATTGTAATCCTCTTCAGATCTGTCTTGTACAGTTCTGAGAGGTCATCTGGCAAATCTCTAGATGTTTCTCCACGACGCTTTCTGCCACCCTTCCTTGCTGATTTCTCTGAAGCCATGAACTTTAAACTAAAAGGCTTCAACACGTTCAAAGGCTTCAAAGGTTTTCGCTTGCTGGACAAACAGGAACTGGCTTCGGGAGAATTTATGTGATGCCGTAAGAATTCTGCAAATGAATGCAGACTATGAGAACCAAGGGATTCTCCCACGGACATGTACCTGTGACAGCATTAAGGTGCGAGGGAAGGGGAAGAGGTCATATGCATTCTCAGAAGATTTTGAATATAAAACAGTTTAGAAGACATTGACCTCATTGTGCGAAGACATTCACTCATAGATGAGGAGTTGGTTCCAGATTTGTACGAATCCAGAGATCAGTACAGGTGAGGAATCTAACTACTTTGTGAAGCATAAGTGAATATACTAGGCATGTTATGAGAAGCAGTATGAGAGAGATCAAACTTGTGTGAATAGAAACTGCTTGTGGTAGAAAGTGACAAGACCATAGGATCAACGGTGCCGTAAAAAGGAAGTTTTATTTACCACACTAAGAACTGCTAGACGGAGTGGAAGATGAGGCCGAGCAGTTCGATCTTCCGTGCCCTAACTTGGCGACGGAGGACACCTACGGCGACGGCGGAGAGAACGATGTCCGCGGTCAGCGTGAAGACGGCGTCAGAGAGTTTGCGGCAGGGAAGCGCTTCGTCGCCGGCGTCGTCGAGGGCTAGCGGTGGCGCTAGGGTCCGTGCGAGAGTGGAAGAAGAGATAATGACCGCTGTGAAGTGTGTATTTATAGGTACAGGGGCGGCACTGCGTTATTACACAGGTGCCCCTGGCGATTCGCATCTGAGGAACACGTGGCCATTATGCGGAGTTTTGGGGTTTGTTCCACGTCCCACGCACGCCTGGATTGTCGGGTGGTTGTTCCTACTTCTCCGGGTTTCATGTGGAGGAATGAGCATTGAAAACGGACTTAATGGTTGTCTCTGTATCTTCTGCTGACAGGAACTCAGAGAAGACATTCGACAGTTTCAATAGAATGCATATGATTTGGAGAGATAGAATTTGAGATAGAAAGCATTGAGAGGTTAGGGTTCGATCACATTCACTTAGTTCAAAAGATTCAACAAGAAGACATAGCTATAAGTGAATGCTGTAGAGGACAGAATACTAGTATAT
>NC_041390.1:294443982-294460922 GCF_002162155.2 Triticum dicoccoides
AATCATGAAGATATGTTGAGATTGAAGCCAAACCAAATGTGAAGACATAGCAAATGTAACGCCATGAGTGAAACACTTCAAAATAGAGCATTTGGTGGTGGCATTACCCACCATATAGGAAGTATTAGACCCAGACACGGCGCACAATTATCGTGGCGCTCCGAAGTCAAATTCCACATTAATGTATTCACACTTAGAATGTATGTCTTCGTTGATTGAGGATATACTTTACTTCATGTGTTGCACATCTAAGTCATCAATATGCATAAGGGTTAGGATGTGTGCCTGATCACAGGACATTTGAGGATTCCAGGATATTTAGCTCACACCGTAACTTGCAAAATCTCTTCTCATCCAAGGGCTTGGTGAAGATATCTGCCAATTGCTCTTCAGTGTTGACGTGTATGATATCAATATCTTCCTTCACAACATGATCTCTGCGAAAGTGATGATGAATTTCAATGTGCTTTGTCTTCGAGTGCTGAACTGGGTTGTTGGCAATCTTGATGGCGCTTTCGTTGTCGCAGTAGAGTGGCACTTGCTTCAGATGAATGCCATAGTCTTTGAGCGTTTGCTTCATCCACAGAAGCTGAGCGCAGCAAGATCCAGCAGCAATGTATTCAGATTCAGCAGTGGAGAGAGATACATAGTTCTGCTTCTTTGAAGACCAACATACAAGTGATCGTCCCAGAAAGTGACATGTGCCTCATGTAGACTTGCGATCAACTTTGTCACCAGCATAATCAGCATCCGAGAATCCAACCAGATCAAACTTTGAGCCCTTTGGATACCATAATCCTAGAGTTTGGGTGTGAGCCAAATATCGAAGAATTCGCTTCACAGCTAAGTGATGCGACTCCTTTGGTGCCGCTTGAAATCGAGCACACATGCAAACACTAAGCATAATATCTGGCCTAGATGCACATAGATAAAGTAAAGAACCAATCATGGAGCGGTATACCTTTTGATCGAACTCTTTACCATTGTCGTCGGGACCCAGATGATGTTTGGCTGGCATTGGTGTCATGAAGCCTTTGCAGTCTTGCATACCAAACTTCTTCAGGCAATCTTTGAGATACTTCTCTTGAGATATGAAGATGCCATTGCATTGTTGTCGTATTTGAAGACCGAGGAAGAACTTCAGCTCTCCCATCATGGACATCTGATATTGCTCTTGCATCATATATCCAAACTCTTCACTGTACTTCTGATTGGTGCAGCCGAAGATAATGTCATCCACATATATTTGGCACACAAACAGTTCACCATCATATGTCTTCGTGAAGAGAGTGGGGTATAGGGAACCAGGTATGAAGCCTTTGCTCTTCAGGAAGTATTTGAGTGTGTCATACCAGGCCCGAGGGGCTTGTTTGAGGCCATACAGTGCCTTGTTGAGCTTGTATACCATGTCAGGATGTTTTGGATCTTCAAAGCCAGGCGGTTGCGCAACATACACTTCTTCTTCAATCTTGCCATTGAGAAAAGCACTCTTCACATCCATTTGATATAGAAGTATGTTATGGTGATTGGCATAGGCCAACAGTATGCGTATGGCTTCAAGTCTAGCCACAAGAGCAAATGTTTCATCGAAGTCAATGCCTTCCACTTGAGTATATCCTTGAGCAACGAGACGAGCTTTGTTTCTGATGACTTGACCATGCTCATCTTGCTTATTGCGGTATATCCATTTGGTGCCTATTATATTGTGCTTCCGTGGATCAGGATGCTTAACCAGTTCCCATACATTATTCAGCTCAAATTGTTGAAGCTCTTCTTGCATAGCTTGAATCCATTCAGGTTCCATGAAAGCTTCTTCAACTTTCTTGGATTCTGTTATTGAGACGAATGTGAAGTGCCCACAAAAATTTGCTAGCTGAGTTGCCCTTGAACGAGTGAGTGGACCGGGTGCATTGATGCTATCAATTATTCTTTCAATCTGCACTTCATTGGCAACGCGAGGATGTACAGGGCGAAGATTTTGCTCTTGCTGATCATTATCGTTGTTAGAAGGAATGTCTTCAGGCTGAGCATTGTCTTCATGTTGATCAGGTGCTGAGATGATAAGTTCTTCTTCAGGATGAGCTTCAGAAGGTATAATTTCTCTAGTTCCCATTAGCTTGATTGAGTCACTGGATGGAACTTCATCTAGCACATTTGGCAGTTGCTCTCTTTGTGAACCGTTGGTCTCATCGAACCGCACATCCACTGTTTCAATCACTTTGTAATGAAAGAGATTTAAGACTCTGTAGGAGTGCGAATCCTTTCCATATCCAAGCATAAAACCCTCACGTGCTTTTGGTGCAAACTTTGAGGTGTGATGTGGGTCCTTGATCCAGCACCTGGCGCCAAATACTCTGAAATAACTGACATTTGGCTTCTTGCCAGTAAGGAGTTCATAAGATGTCTTGTTCGGAAGCTTGTGAAGATAAACACGATTGATTGTATGGCATGCAGTGTCAATGGCTTCAGGCCAGAATTTTCTTGGAGTCTTGTATTCATCTAGCATCGTTCTGGCCATCTCAATGAGTGTTTTGTTCTTGCGTTCGACGACGCCATTCTGCTGTGGCGTGTACGGAGCCGAGAATTCATGTGTGATGCCCAAGGTATCAAGATATGTATCAAGGCCAGTGTTCTTGAATTCAGTGCCATTGTCACTTCTGATGTGCTTTATCTTGGCGCCATAGTTGTTCATTGCTCGATTGGCGAAGCGTCTGAAGACATCCTGCACTTCAGTCTTGTCAAGGATTATGTGCACCCAAGTATATCTAGAATAATCATCAACAATGACAAAGCCATAGAGACAAGCAGTAGTAGTAAGAGTTGAGTAATGAGTGGGACCGAAAAGATCCCTGTGAAGCAGTTCGAAGGGTCGAGTAGTGGTCATGATTGTCTTCGAGGGATGTTTGGCCCTCGTCATCTTTCCTGCCTCACAGGCACCGCATAAGTGATCTTTCTTGAACTTGACGCCCTCGATGCCTATGACATGCTTCTTCTTTGCCAGGGTGTGGAGGTTCCTCATGCCAGCATGCCCAAGCCTCCGATGCCAGAGCCAGCATTCTGAAGCTTTTGCTAGAAGACATACGGCAAGCTGTGGTCCTGCTGAGAAATCTACCACGTACAAATCATCCTTTCGATACCCTTCAAATACTAGAGACTTGTCAGATTCCATTAGAACAAGGCAACGATATTTTCCAAATATTACGACCATGTTTAAATCGCAAAGCATTGAGACAGACATTAAGTTGAAGCCAAGGGATTCAACAAGCATGACTTTATCCATGTGTTGATCCCTTGAGATTGCAACTCTACCTAGACCCAATACCTTACTTTTACCAGTGTCAGCAAATGTGATGTGGCTCTTGTCGGATGGACGTAAGGTTGAGTCCATAAGAAGACTTCTTTTGCCAGTCATGTGATTTGTACACCCACTATCAATAATCCATTCTGAAGACGCTGGTGTCGTACCCTACAGTGCAGTTAGGGGGATAGGCTTCACCAAGAGCATTGTGAAGCAAAAACATTTGATGAACCAGTGGGTTATGAAAGCTTAGATCTAGATTAGGACTAATAGGGAGAGTAGCAAGCGATTCAGGAACGAAGTACATAGTAAGACCATTCGGGCATTTGATCTTGCGCCCTACAAGATGTTTAAGGTCCCCAGCAATAGCGTCAGACGATTTTGGTTTTCTGCTGGAGACCTTTCCCTACAAAAGAGAGTTAAGCTTTCTTAGCCACCCACATCTTCAAGGGTGGCTTAGAAGCAATAAGTCTAAGTGCAGCATCTAAGAACTTTGGCTTTGGAGCCCTAGCAAACAGTCTTGCAGGCGGACAATAGTACTCATAAGAATAAGCAGAATAGTTCTTGGTCTTATGAACATGGCGGTTTGATGAACCGCTCTCATATTCATATGCCTGAGTATGGTTTCCCTGCAAAACATTTGCGTTAGTGCGACTCAGGTGAGTCCTCTGTCTGTATGAAGCCTTTGGACCGTATGAAGCCTTTGGTCTGAGGTTTGTCTTCTTCACGTGAGGTGTCATGATGACCTTCACAGGAAGATTCTCCAGACACCTTTTCGGAACCCAGATCTTCTTCATAGGTGGTCCATTCCTGCAGTTAGTACCAATGTACCTGGCAAACACTTCACCATTCTGATTCTTAAACAATTTATAGTTTGCATCAAGGGCTTCATCAATGATAATTGGGTTAGCACAAGTGAAGCCAGATAGATTGGATGGATCTGCTGAAGGTTCCTTTGCAGCAACCCATGTGGTTTTGGGGTACTGCTCAGGTTTCTAGTAAGAGCCATCAGCATTTATTTTCCTTACGAACCCAACACCCTCTTTCCTCGGGTTTCGGTTCAGAATCTGCTTTTTGAGGACATCACATAGTGTCTGATGCCCTTTAAGACTTTTGTAAATCCCTGTTTCAAGCAATGTCTTCAACCTAGCATTCTCATCAGCAATAGCAGTGGTATCCTCAGCAGAGGGGTTAGTTACCACATCAACAGTTGAAGATATTGCAACAGTAGTAGCAGTAGAACATTCAGAAACAGAAGTAGCATTATCACGCTCAATGCATTTAAGACATGGTGGTTCAAATCCTTCCTGAGCGGAACTGATCTGTTTGGCGCAAAGTGACTCGTTTTCCTTTTGAAGATCTTCATGAGCCACTCTCAATTTCTCAAGATCTTGCTTCCTTTGAAGATAATCATAGGAAAGCTTTTCATGAGTTGTTGAGAGAGTTTCATGACGACTTTCAAGTTCCTGATACTTAACGTGAAGATTTTTTATGTCTTCAATTAAGGAGTTAGATCGAGTCATTTCAGCACCTAACAGATCATCGCTTCTGTCTAACAGTTTTTGAATATGTTCCATAGCTTTCTATTGTTCAGTTGCAATTTTAGCAAGTGTTTTGTAGCTGGGTTTTGAACCACAATTAGAGTCATCGTCACTGGATGTTTGATAGTGAGTAGTGCATGTGTTTACCTTGGCACCGCGTGCCATGAAGCAGTAGGTAGAAGCGGAGTAGTCCTTGTCATTTGCATTGGTGTCGGTGATGGAGTCATTGTCTTCAGTGTTGAAGATGGACTTGGCAACGAATGTTGTAGCCAGACTTGCGACGCCTGAATCGGACTCCTCCTCGGACTCCACCTCCGCCTCCTCAAAAGCGGACTCCTCCTCTGAATCCATTTCCTTGCCAACAAACGCATGTGCCTTGCCAGATGAGCTCTTCTTGTGTGATGAAGACTTTGAGGAAAACTTGGAAGAAGACTTTGAGTATTTCTTCTTCTTCTTGTCGTCAGAGTCATATTCCTTGCTCTTCTTCTTCTTTTTGTTCTCATTGTCCCACTGTGGACACTCAGAGATGAAGTGGCCAGGTTTCTTGCACTCGTGACATGTTTTCTTCTTGTAGTCGTGAGCAGAAGCTTCATCATTCCTTGAGCTTGATCGGGAAGACTTTCTGAAACCTTTCTTCTTGGTGAATTTTTGGAACTTCTTCACAAGCATAGCAAGTTCCCTTCCAATGTCTTCAGGATCATCCGAACTGCTGTCAGATTCTTCTTCAGATGAGGGGACAGCTTTTGCCTTCAAGGCACGAGTTCGCCCATAGTTTGGACCGTAGATATCTCTTTTCTCAGAAAGCTGAAACTCATGTGTGTTGAGCCTCTCAAGTATGTCAGACGGATCGATTGTCTTGAAATCAGGATGTTCTTGAATCATCAGGGCTAGGGTGTCAAATGAACTATCAAGTGATCTCAGTAGTGTCTTGACAACTTCATGTTTGGTGATCTCAGTAGCGCCGAGGGCTTGAAGCTCATTTGTGATGTCAGTGAGTCGGTCAAATGTGAGCTGGACATTCTCATTGTCATTTCGCTTGAAGCGGTTGAAGAGGTTGCGAAGGACACTGATTCTCTTATCTCTCTGGGTTGAGACGCCTTCATTAACCTTGGAGAGCCAGTCCCAGACCAGCTTAGATGTTTTCAAAGCACTCACACGGCCATACTACCCTTTGGTCAGATGACCACAGATGATATTCTTGGCAGTAGAGTCCAGTTGAACGAATTTCTTGACATCAGCAGCAGTGACACCTTCTCCAGCCTTGGGAACGCCGTTCTCGACGACATACCATAGGTCGACATCAATGGCTTCAAGATGCATGCGCATCTTATTCTTCCAGTAGGGATATTCAGTTCCATCGAAGACGGGGCATGCAGCGGAGACTTTAATTATCCCTGTAGTCGACATAGCTAAAACTCCAGGTGGTTAAACCGAATCACACAGAACAAGAGAGCACCTTGCTCTGATACCAATTGAAAGTGCATTATATCGACTAGAGGGGGGGTAATAGGCGATTTTTATGAAAGTCTTCAAAACATGGAAGTTATGAAGACAAATGATAGAAATAAACCTATTACCCTGCAGCGGAAGGTAGACTACACTAGGCAAGCCATAGTCAAGTATTCAATAGAGTGAAAGCATAATGACTAATAGCAGCAATGTAGTAAGGATCAGGTAGGAAGATATTGTGAAGCCACACAGAACACACAGTCACTCAGTGAAGACAAAAGATAGTGCGAACATACAATGACTTCACAAGGAGTAACAGTAAGTAAAGGTAAGGGAAGATGAAACCAGTGACTCGCTGAAGACAATGATTTGTTGGACCAGTTCCAGTTGTTGTGACAACTGTATGTCTGGTTAGGGCAGCTAGGTATTTAAACCTTAGGACACACAGTCCCGGACACCCAGTCCTGAACACGCAGCTCAGGACCCAGTCCTCACCATATTCCCCTTGAGCTAAGGTCACACAGACCTCGCCAATCACTCTGGTAATTCTTCAAGGTAGACTCCCAAACCTTCACAGACTTCGTTCAGCGGCAATCCACAATGTCTCTTGGATGCTCAGAACGCGACGCCTAACCGGCTGGAGGATGCACAGTCCTCAAGTGTAATAAGTATTCAGATCACACAGACAAGAAGACTTAAGTGAAGCCTAATTCTCTTTGGCTCTGGGTGGTTAGGGCTTTATCCTCACAAGGAATTCTCTCTCAAAGGCTTCGAGGTGGGTTGCTCTCAGACGACAAAAGTCGTACTCTGAATCTGAGCAGCCAACCGTTTATGGTTGTAGGGGGTGGGCTATTTATAGCCACTTGGCAACCCGACCTGATTTGTCTGAAATGACCCTGGGTCACTAAGGAACTGACACATGTTCCAATGGTCAGATTTCAAACTCACACGGCAACTTTACTTGGGCTGCAAGCAAAGCTGACTTGTCCGACTCTGGACAAGATTCGCTCTCATAGTCTTCACTCGAAGACATAGGTTTTGGTTAGGCATCACTTCAGTCATTCTGACTGGTTCTCTTGGACCCCACTTAACAGTACGGTGGTTCCTATGACTCAATACAGAAGAAAGAGAACTACGAAAGATCTAAGTCTTCGAGCTCCATAGGCTTCATGTGGTGTCTTCTCTTGTCATAGTCTTCAATGTGAATATCTTCATATACCACCTTTGACTTCAATGTCTTCATACATTTTTAGGGGTCATCTCTGGTAGGAAAACCGAATCAATGAGGGACTTCTACCTGTGTTATCCTGCAATTCTCACAAACACATTAGTCCCTCAACTAGGTTTGTCGTCAATACTCCAAAACCAACTAGGGGTGGCACTAGATGCACTTACACTTCCCAAGATCCTTGACCGCAAAATCAGTACCAAGCAAGCGAACAAGAGCTGTAGTAGCTGGCTGAGAGGAGCTGACAAGAATAATATCATCCACATAGACCAACAAGTACATAGTAACCTCCGGCCTCTATAGAAGAAACAGTGGGGAGTCAGCAGTCGACGATGCAAAACCATGAGCACAGAGAGCCATGCCAAGATGAGCATGCCAAGCACGAGGAGCTTTCTTCAGACCATACAGCGCCTTGGACAGGCGACAGAGATGATGAGGACGATCTGGATCAGAAAAACCCGGAGGCTGGCGCATATAAACCTCTTCCTCCAACACACCATGGAGAAAGGCATTTTGTACATCCAGCTGACAAAGAAACCAACCTCGAGTAACGACAAGAGAGAGAAGTAGCTTGATGGTACTAGGCTTGACCACTGGACTGAAGGTGTCTTCATAGTCAAGACAATAGCACTGTCGAAACCCACAAGAAACAAGACGAGCTTTGTAGCACTCAATGGACCCATTAGAATGCTTCTTCACATTGAAAATCCACTTAGAATCAATGACATTCGCCCGTGACGGTGGAGGAACAAGAGTCCATGTCTTATTGCGAATAAGAGCTTGATACTCTTGCTCCATGGCCTCTCTCCAATGAGGAATGCGCATAGCAGCTTGATACATGCGCCTAGCACTGGGACATATCCGTCGCCCTCACCCAGTTTCGCTAGTCATAAACCATGGTGCAGGCACTGGACGTGGGGCTCATTTGGAAATTTTAGTGGCGCCATCGCCTCCTTCATCGCCATCGCCGTCCTCGTCGGCACCACCAGTCGTGCACGATGACCCTATGGCATCCTTGCATGGCCTCGGTACCCGTGCCCATGCACGCCTGGGCCAGTCTCGCCCAGTACTGATTTTACGTCACGCTAGGCTACGGTCGCTTCCGCTAAGCCCTAATACCCGCACCGCCGCCGCCCCCGTCTTCATCGCTACCGCTCTCGATCCCGCCGCCGCCATGTCGGGCGCCACCGCGTCTGGTTCCACCACCGCGGGTGTCGGTGTCAAAACCGGCGGATCTCGGGTAGGGGGTCCCGAACTGTGCGTCTAGGCGGATGGTAACAGGAGACGGGGGACGCGATGTTTTTACCCAGGTTCGGGCCCTCTCGATGGAGGTAAAACCCTACTCCTACTTGATTGATCTTGATGATATGAGTATTACAAGAGTTGATCTACCACGAGATCGAAGAGGCTAAACCCTAGAAGCTAGCCTATGGTATGATTGGTGTTGTTGTTGTTGGTCCTACGGACTAAACCCTCCAGTTTATATAGACACCGGAGGGGACTAGGGTTACACAGAGTCGGTTACTAGGAAGGAGAACTATATATCCGTATTGCCAAGCTTGCCTTCCACGCCAAGGAGAGTCCCATCCAGACACGGGACGAAGTCTTCAATCTTGTATCTTCATAGTCCAATAGTCCGGCCAAAGGATATAATCCGGCTGTCCGAATATCCCCTAATCCAGGACTCCCTCAGTAGCCCCTGAACCAGGCTTCAATGACGATGAGTCCGGCGCGCAAATTGTCTTCGGCATTGCAAGGCAGGTTCCTCCTCCAAATACTTCATAGAAGATTTTGAACACGAGGATCATGTCCGGCTCTGCAAAACAAGTTCCACATACCACCGTAGAGAGACTAATATTTCCATAAATCTAATCTGCTGACGTACCCCGTAGTGTGACATCACACCACAGCCAGGTCTTTATTCGAATCATTTTTCATAACCAATCTCAGCGTGTTTCGCGAGGCGGTTTCCTTGGCACGTCTTGTCGAAGCAGAGATCGTGTCCCCTTTATTACTGGATTCTCATCAATACGGACGTGGGTAACCCAACCGTGCCTATTGGTAGGACTCCTAGATCTTAGGCAAGTCCCAAACGGCCACGAGGAGGACGCTTGATATTCACCCTATTTATAAAGGGGACAAGGTTTTTTTCTTTTTTCCCTCTCGTGCTTAATCAAATCCTTCCCCCGCCTCGAGTTCTAACACCCAAAACTCAGGTCAGGTGCCTCAGACCTTCAACTATGTCCGGATCCAACCTTCAAGGTCGGTGGATGCCTTCCTCCGTTGCGGAGGAGGACATCAAGAGGTTGAGAGAGGCCAGATATCTGACCGCCGAAATTTTGCATCGGCTGCCCGCCTGAGGGCAGGTCGTCCCTGCTCCCGAACCCAACGAGAGCGTCGTGTTCGTCTCGCACTTCCTCCGAGGACTAGGCCTCGCTCTAGATCCCTTTGTTAGGGGTCTTATGTTCTATTATGGGCTAGATTTTCATGATATGGCCCCGGATTCCCTTCTTCTCATTTCATCATTTATTGTCGTATGTGAGGCCTTCCTCCACATTACCCCTTACTTCGGCCTGTGGCTCAAGACCTTCAATGTGAAGCCGAAGATGATTGAGGGGCAGCATGCAGTGTGCGGAGGCGCTTTAATAAGCAAAATTGCTGACGCTCCATGGCCTGAGGGTAGCTTCCCAGAGGTGTTCGGATTGTGGCAGCGGGAGTGGTTCTACATCACAACTCCTCGAAGTGCCAAGTGGGTAGCTGCCCCCACCTTTCGCTCAGGCCCCACACCACAACTGACGTCATGGATCAGTAGGGGGCTGAGCTGGGGTCCAGCCAAGGATGTGCCAATACTGGAAAATCGTATCTGAGATCTCTTTGAGAGAGATTTTAGTCTGGTTATGGTAGTGCAAGTTATGCTAGTTCGTCGAGTCCAGCCTTGCAAACGCCGGCCCCTTCGCATGTGGGAATTCAACCTGGAAGGACCACGAGCTATTCAACACTTCCTTGGCATGACGCCCGAGGAGATGTACAAATTGTTCTTCGGACCACAAATAATGTGTCCGGACATCACTGAGGATGCAGGTCTGAGCTGCAATCGCCCGGATACCCAAGTAACTAGCCCCGCATCCGAACACACTCTCCGTTTGTTTATCGCAACGTTGCCCTAAAAAAACCGCTCTTTGACTAGGATTGGATAGCGAAGGCAAAGTTGATCAGGTGTCTGCCCCCCTCCCTGAGACATCACCAAATCCTGTGCTAACCAGGATGCTGGAGATCGCGCCTTATCAAGCGCCCTCAGGAGAAGATAAAGGGGGGACAAGGAGGCTAGCGCCTCCGCGAAGGAGGTTAACCGGGGAGGAGGAACTGAAACTTCCTCTCCCCAGGGAAGGAAGAGGAACGCCTCTGAGTACCCGGAGACCACGGTCTCCAAACGGGGGAAGAAATATTCGCCGAAGGGTCCTGCCCTGGGGGATACCCCGGCCGCACTATGCCCTCAAGGGGATCAGCCCTCCACCGAGTTGTAAGTAAAAGGGTACTTAATAATGAAAATATCTCGCCTTACTTCTGAGGAAAATAACCGAAGCGTTTATCTTGGAGTTCGGATCTTAGCCCTTCTCAGCAGAGCTCGTCTTCAGGGGATCTTCTTCCAGAGATGATGGAGAGCGAAACGCCTCCCCCTGCCATACCGCCTAATGAGGTGGGCGACCCCGAGGTGTCGTCGCGGAGGGTTTCTCCTGATCCGGCAAGGCCAGAAGGTAATCCTATGGCCACCCGAAGTCCTCAGTATCCGGCTCTTGAAGAGGGCAATCGAAAGAGTTCGGCACCGTCTGGTGTACGGTCGGACGTACTGAGGGATCTGCTAGAGCAAGCGGCTATCTCAGAAGAGCACCGCACGTTGATGGGTACGGTGATTGAAAGGATTTCGTCTGCCGAAAGCGGGTTGCATGAAGCCTTTATGAGTCTACTGACGGGTTTTGAGGTACGCGAAATGATGTACATTTTTGACAGTACCGCACATTTTTAGATGTGCCCTGTGTAGATAGTAGCTCCTGAGACTCTGGGTGTTGTCGAAGACAACAGCGCACAGAGGATCATAGTCCCAGGGATAATCGTGCCGCCTTAATATGCAGGTGACGGAGGGTCCGGTGGCCAGCCGGACTGATGAGTTTGCCGACCTAAAGCAGCAGCTTGACGTGGCAAACACCGACATCGTACTTGTCAACAAGCGGCTTGACGAGGCACAGGGTATGTGATTCCTCCGGTGACACATGGGAAGAGGAGCATGATGCTAGTATCTATAACATGTGTGTGAATGCAGATGAAGCTGCGGCCGTGGAGAACCTTCGGGCGAAACATGCCCGAGCCAAAGAACAAGCCAGGAAAAGCAATGCGGCTGCCCTAAAGGCAACCGAGGGGCTGAAAGCCGAACAGGCTGCTCACTGCCAAAGCAAGGAGGAAATAGCCAGGATGGCTGTGGAATAGAAGAACGCCGATGACCGTTACGAGCTTCTTGAAAAGGAAGATCGAGCGAAGAGCACAGACCTGGAGAATGCCACGATGGCGACCAAAGACACCCGCTCTGCAATGAGAGCGATGAAGGAGGAGCTGCGTCAAGCCGGAGATATCGCGGCTGGGAAGCCCTTTATGCTGCGGATGAAGTGGAGATCCTCGGTACGCCCCTTTGGACCGGTTGTGGAGTTCTGCGGACGCATATCTGGACTTAGCAGCGAGTGCTGCCGATGCGGCCGAATACTTCCGAGATCAAAAAGATCGCGAAGTGGAAAAGCTGTTCTGTTCACAATTTAATGTTCCAGAGCGTCCGCTTGCATTGATTGATCGGTTGGCCGAATGGGCCGAGCTGAATAGATTGTCCGGACTCGCCATGAAGTCTGTTGTGGATCATCTGTGGCCGGAAAGGCCAAAGCCGAACAGTTATTTTAGTTTGGTGCAACAGTTCCTTGGTGCGGTGCCGCACATCAACGCGATGAAGAGGCCGGCGTGCGTAGAGGGTGCGCGGATGGCCCTTGCCCGTGTGAATACATATTGGGCGGAGATGGAGGCCACCGCCATTGCAGCCCAAGATTCGGACGAGAGCCGAGTACCTGCCAAGCACTACTTTCGAGAAGTTCTTGAGAGCGCTCGTTCGATAGAAGCGCAGTGCTCGAAGAATATTATGTTCTAATGACATGTATTCCCATTGAAAAACAATGTTTTATTGAGTTTATCAAGGCTGTGTTTATACTTTTGCCCGAAAGTACTATGATGCCTCCTGTGCGGCCGTTTATGTATATATGTATATAACCTGAAAGATGGCAGTCGTCGGCTTCAGCCCCCACGCATATAATGCGGGGGTGCTCGCAGAAGACGCATGTTCACACTTGATCCAACATCTTGGTCCATTAAGGAGGTGATAGCGCAACGAACTAGGCAATCGGACTATAATGCTTTAACACTTTCACTTAGCCAGAGGAGTTTGACAGTGGGGCTACTATATAGCCCCTGGTGGCTCCGCACTCATCCGAATTCGTGGCGCGTACATGCCTGGCCGGGAAACGGCCCCTTGTTAAGGCGGAGGAATCCCGAAGATTCCGCTAGGTCATCGAGTGGTTGACCAGTCTCACGCTATATCATGACAGTCAGTTTTCGGCTTTCTCTTCTGAGGTGCTCGTCCGGATGAACCAGGGCACAATCGCAGTAGTTCTCCTGGTGCCTCCCTAGCGAGCGGAACGTAAGGTAGCAAAACAAAGGAGCCAGGCAAACCCAACATTTGACCAAAGACATGATTCGGAGATGATGCATATAAGGCCAAACTCACGACGCCGAACACTCCCTAAGGTATTTGGTCTTTATGATGTAAATCGGGCTAAACAGTGCCCTTTGTAATAAGCCCCTGGTGTCCAGGTACGTGCAATATTCTAACGTGGCCACATGCCAATACGTCAGCATCCTTCTCAGTTGTACTGAGAATCCGGGGGATGTGTATCAACAAGAGACAGTAAAAAAGGTTTACGCATGGTCTTAATATAAAAAGAATCCTTGGAACGGGTCCATGCTGCACGTCTGCGTGTGTGTCTCCGTCGTGCCGTTGTAACACCCTCGATGCGACTATAGCTCCCACGTGTCAAGGCACGACTTAGAGACATAATCGCATTGAAGGCATATATCGCAAGTTAGGCAATCTTCACAACATCCCATGTAATATGATAATAAAAGGGGAGATAACATAGTTGGCTTACACTCGCCACGTCAATCAAGTACATAAATAACATTACATCATCCAAACACTCATGGCCCGACTACGGCGCCAAAATAAAAGATAACCCAACATGCGACACAGTCCCAATCACCCCCAACTAGGCACCACTACTGATCATCAGGAAAGGAAACATAGTAACGTTGAGAGTCCTCGTCGAACTCCCACTTGAGCTCAAGTGCGTCTCCTGGAGCGGAATCATCAGGCCCTGCATCTGGTGTAATAGTAATTTGTGAGCCACAGGGACTCAGCAATCTCGCACCCTCGCGATCAAGGCTATTTAAGCTTATAGGTAAGGCAAGGTAAATATGTGGAGCTGTAGCAAGCGACTAGCAAATATGGTGGCTAACTTATTTGCAAAAGAGAGCGAGAAGAGGAGGCGAAGCGCGAGCGAGAAACTAGAGGACAACCTGCGCAAACATTACTCCAACACCGTGTCCACTTCCCGGACTCCGCCGAGAAGAGGCCATCATGGTAACACACTCAGTTGATTCATTTTAATTAAGTTAAGGTTCAAGTTATCTACAATCGGACATTAACAAATTCCCATCTGCCCATAACCGCGGGCATGGCTTTCGAAAGTTCAATCCCTGCAGGGGAGTCCCAACTTAGCCCATGACAAGCTCTCACGGTCAACGAAGGAATAGACCTCCTCCCAAGACGTTCCGATCAGACTCGGTATCTCGGTTCTTCAAGACACTTCGACAGGTTAAAACAAATCCAGCAACACCGCCCGAATGTGCCGACAAATCCCGATAGGAGCTGCACATATCTCTTTCTCAGGGCACACTCAGATGAGCCAGACGTCGGGTAGGCCAGCCCGGAGTTGCCCCTGGTAGCCCCGGACATCGCTCGGAGGGACCAACACTCAGAGGAGCACTGGCCCGGGGGGGTTAAAATAAGATGACCCTTGAGTCTGCAGAACCCAAGGGAAAGAAAAGGCTAGGTGGCAAATGGTAAAACCAAGGTTGGGCATTGCTTGAAAAGTTTTAATCAAGGCGAACTATCAAGGGGTTCCCATTATAACCCAACCGAGTGAGGAACGCAAAATCCGGGAACATAACACCGATATGACGGAAACTAGGGCGGCAAGAGTGGAACAAAACACTAGGAGAGAGGTCGAGCCTTCCACCCTTTACCAAGTATATAGATGCATTAAGATAACATAGCAATATAATGATATCCCAACAAGTAAATAAATGTTCCAACAAGGAACAGCCTCCAATCTTCACCTGCAACTAGCAACGCTATAAGAGGGGCTGAGCAAAGCAGTAACATAGCCAATCAACGGTTTGCTAGGACATGGTGGGTTAGAGGTTTGACATGGCAATTTGGGAGGCTTGAAAGCAAGTGGTAGGCATCGTAGCATTGGCATAGCAAAAGAGCGAGCAAACTAGCATAGCAAAGATAGTAGTGATTTCGAGGGTATGATCATCTTGCCTGCACAGTTGTCAGAGTTGACTGGATCCTCGAAAGCAAACTCAACGGGCTCCTCATTAGCAAACTCGTCTCCCGTCTCTACCCAAACAAGACAAACAAGCAACAAGGATACAATCAACCACGTGCAAGGATCAAGCAATATGATGCAATGATGATATGCTATGCGGGATTCGATGCGGGATGCATATGCAAGATATGACAGGAAAAGCATGAACCTGGCCTCAACTTGGAAATCCAAGTGTGCCACTGGAAAGATGAGATGAAATCTCTTGAAAACGATATAAAGAACGCCGGAATCGGAGTTACGGTTTGGAAATGGCAAGCGATTCAAGAATGGCACCGGTCTGCGATTTACAGCAAGTAGCCATCTAAATGCAATGAGATGAACATGCTACAACACCCAAACATGACAACAAAATACATGGCAGGGATGCATTCAAGATGCTTAACAAAAGTCTAGCACTGAGCTACGGCCAATTCATCCATTAACAGGTTCAAACAAGCATGGCAAAACTGCATATGACAAACAGATCTCGGACTTAGTGAAATTAACACCTGTCTAGAATTTCAGATCAGGTAGCACTCCTCGGAGCAGCAAAACTACATGCTACAGGACCTGAACATGGCAAAATAAAGCATGGCATGGAGCTACTCAAAGAGCTTAACAAAAGTACCTTAGTGACCTTGAGCCAGAAGGGATGAGAAAATACAATTGCAAGCATGTGAACATGACAAAAAATATAATCAGTTTTCAGACTTAGTGAAAACTGGCACATGCTGAAACATAACTCAAGTAGGCATGTTTACGAGCTCGATGCACTCACTACAGGGCAAGTCATGAAAATCTAAGCATACATCCATTAAGAACACACAAAATGCAAGCTAGACATGGCAAGAACAATAGCATACATGCACGGATCAACCACAACATCATTGGCAAAATTGCAAACAAGTTGACAATCTGCCCAGATCACAAAGTAGTAAAAGTAGAGCTCGATTGACTCAAGCTGGGGTGCTCCATAATTGCAAACAAGGACATGGATGGATAGAGCACTACAATATTAACAAACCATCCTTACTGATCATCCTCAAAAGAGGCACGGATCACTAGGAAACAACATGAACATATGGCATCATGAGATAAACAGATCAAGGATTTAGTGGAAATGCTAAGTCCCTGAAAACAGAATTACCAAGTGCACCACTTTGCAAGATTGCACTAGTCACCCCACACATCACAAAAATACATGGGCTGCACCTCTGGAAAGATGACAAAACCCTTAACAAAACACATGTAGAGCATCAGGGCATAGCATGCGCACAATAATCATGGCAAAAATGACAAAATCCTAAATGGAGTAGCAGATCTGACAATTAACTCAAGTAGCCCTCTTCTAACAGCATTTCGGGCATCAAGATGAACTCAAATGAAAATGATGCAATGGAATGAAATGATGTACTCTCTGAGATGAACATTTTGATATGCTATATGCATGAATCGGAGCTACGGATGCAAAGTTACGGGGCTATGAACATGGGCACTTGAGCTAGGGTTTCGGAAAAAAATCAACCGGATCTGGATCTGGATCTCGCCGGGCACTGTTCACCGGCGCCGGATTTGTCGGGGAGGCGGCCACCGGAGCGGATTCCGGCTGGCGCGGGTCGCCGGAGCGACGAGGGCGGCGGGCGCGGCGGCTTGGCGAGACGGGGAGGATCGGCGGCGAGGCGGCG
>NC_041390.1:294461364-294466514 GCF_002162155.2 Triticum dicoccoides
CGGTGGCGAGCGGCCGGAGCTAAGGAAGAGGCGGCACTGCGGGGCACCCCTGCGCGGCCCGGTCGGGAGGAGGAGCGGGCCGGCCCCGGGCCTCGCGGGCCGGCGATGGGAGGCGGCGCGGGGAGGCCACATGGCGGCCTGCGACTGGCTGGGCGCGGCGGCGCGATTCCGTCCGCCCGGGACGGACGTGTCCGGCGGCGGCGCGAGGTGGATTTTTAGGGTTTCGGGGAGGGGGATCCGAGATTTTCGAAGAGGACCTATTTATAGACATAGAGGGAGCTAGGAGAATCCAAATGAGGTGCGGTTTTCAGCCACGCGATCATGATCGAACGCTCTAGATGATGGAGAAGGCTTAGGTGGGTTTTGGGCCAAATTGGAGGGGTGTTGGGCTGCAACACACGCGAGGCCTTTTCGGTCCCTCGGTTAACCGTTGGAGTATCAAACGAAGTCCAAATGATACGAAACTTGACAGGTGGTCTACCGGTAGTAAACCAAGGCCGCTTGGCAAGTCTCGGTCCAATCCGGAAATGTTTAATACCCACACACGAAAGAAAGCTAGAAAAGACCACCGGAGGAGAACGAAGCGCCGGAATGCAAAACGGACAACGGGGAAAATGCTCAAATGCATGAGACAAACACGTATGCAAGTGCAATGCACATGATGACATGATATGAGATGCATGACAACGATAACAACACACGGAGACAAAGACCCGAACTCGAGGAAATAAATTAACTTAATGCCGGAAATGGCAAGAGTTGGAGTACAAATTGGGAAAGTTACATCCGGGGTGTTACAGCCGTATCCTGGACGGGTGTAGCACGATGGTCATCTGAAAAAGAGAGGAACTTAGTTGAAAAGTTGTCATGCAAAAGGTAGGTTATACTAAATAAACCATGTATAGTTCTAGATGAGTAAAGCTGAGCCTAATTGTCACTTGTTCACAGGCGTTGAGCCCCTTGTATTGTTGTAGGGGTATAGCCATCAAACCTGTATCAATTATATATAGCTACACAGGACTCGTCTAACCGTGTCCGTGGTCTTAACGACCTGTCATATGCTCTAGTTGGCGAGGCCGTCTAGTGTGTGGCTGCCAAGCCAGCCGCACGGTCTTTCGCGCGCAAGGAGCGCTCAATATTTCCATTTACTGTGATGATGCCACATGGACCGGGCATCTTAAGCATGAGAGAAGCGTAATGCGGTATTGCGTTAAAGAGAGCGAAAGCTTCGCGTCCGAGTAGTGCTTGATAGCCACTTTGGAACGGAGCGATGTGGAAGGTTAACTTTTCACTATGGAAGTTATCGGGAAAGCCGAATATAACCTCTAGTAGCAGGGAGCCCGTACAATGGCCTTCTGGGCCTGGCGTTACTCCTTTAAAGGTAGTATTGCTATGGCTGATTTTTGTTGGGTCTATCCCCATTTTGCGGACTGTGTCCTGATATATCAGGTTTAAACTACTGTCGTTGTCCATCAGGACTCATGTGAAGTGCTATCCGTCAATTATCGGGTCTAACACCAAGGCAGCCCATCCTGCATGTCGGATACTTGCCGAGTAATCCCGATGCTCAAAGGTGATCGGTTTGGACGACCAGCGGCAGAACTCCGCGGTGATAGGCCCTGGGGCATGTGTCTCTAGGAGTGCCTCTTTGTTTCTCCCCTTCATCACGTGTAACACGTTTACTGTTTTGACTTCTGGTGGGAATTTCTTCTGTTCCCCAGTGCTTTGCTTGCGAGGCTCGTCCTCATCTTTGCTTGGTGCATCCTGCCCCTTGTGTTCGGCGTTGAGTTTGCCGGGCTGCTTGAAGACCCAACATTCTCTATGGGTATGATTTGCAGGTTTATCGGGGGTGCTGTGGATCTGACATAGTTTGTCCAGAATCTTGTTCAGGCTGGATAGTTCGTCTCAGTTGCCTTGGAGGGCAGCTTTTGCTGACCTGGCCGAGAGCTTCTGAATTCGGCGTTTACCGCCATGCTCTTCGGGTTGTCTTCTTTATTCCGGCGCTTGTTTTTGCTGTGTCGTGGCTTCCCGTTTCCGTCCCTGACTTTGGATGTACTTGGGTCGCTAGTGCTGCATCGGGCTAACCAGCTGTCCTCGCCCGCGCAAAAGCGGGTCATGAGGCTTGTTAATGCTGCCATTGTCCTCGGCTTTTCTTGGCCGAGGTGTCTGGCAAGCCATTCGTCTCGAACGATGTGCTTGAAAGCTGCTAAGGCTTCAGCGTCCGGACAGTCGACTATTTGGTTCTTTTTAGTGAGAAACCTGTTCCAAAGCTTTCGGGCTAACTCTCCGGGTTGTTGAGTTATATGACTTAAATCGTATGGATCCGGTGGTCGGACATAGGTCCCTTGAAAATTTGCCTGAAAAGAGCCTTCGAGCTCTTCCCAGCTTCCAATGGAGTTTTCGGGGAGACTTTTAAGCCAGTGCCGAGCTGGCCCTTTGAGCTTGAGGGGTAAGTACTTGATGGCGTGGAGATCGTCTCCTCGAGCCATGTGGATATGGAGGATGTAGTCCTCAATCCAGACCCCAGGGTCTGTCGTTCCGTCGTACGCCTCTATGTTTACGGATTTGAATCCCTCTGAAAATTCATGGTCCAGCACCTCATCGGTGAAACATAGGCGTGTGCGGCACCCCTGTATTTGGGTGTACCGTGGTGTTCGGATTTTTGTTGTGTTGCATTGCATGCTGGAGCGCACTTGCTTGGCCCGTAGATGGATCTGGTTGCGCCGTCCTTTTGATGCGAGCCCTCACGTGGATCGCGTACTAGCTTGTGTGCGGCGTCGTTTGCCGCTCTATGTTAGCCATGAGGTTGTCTATCCGACCGGAAGGATGTTTTATTTTTTGATTGCGGGGGATCTAAGGCCTCCTCATCGAATTCAGGTAGCAGCTTTCGCTTCAAGTAGCTCTTTGTGTGGCGACTACCGCCGTACTTTGCTACAGTGTTGAGTACTTCACTCCATCTAATTCTGAGTGTGTCTTGTGCAGCCCTGAGCCTTTACTTATGCTTTTTCAGACTCCTCGCATTGGCAACAAGACTTTGATGGGTATTCTGTTGCTCCGGGTGCCTGTCCGGTGTGATGTCATCCGGACTATTATCTTCGTCGGAGTCAGGTTGTTCGGTTTGATTCTCCGTGTTGCCATGGTCGGACGGTGGTTCAATGTCGTGTTTGTCGTTCGCTGGCTCACCCTGCTCTATCGCTGGGTCTATATGATCGTTGTTTCTGCCGAGGCGGGATTTGGAGCGGCGCTTACGCCGCCGCTTTGACTGCTTCTCGAGGGAACGATCCTTCGCTCCGTCCTTCCGTTCCTTGTCGTCATTTTCTTTGGGTGTGTCCACCATGTATACATCATATGATGAAGTGAGCGTCCAGTGCCCTGTGGGTAGTGGCTCTTGTTCATCTTCCTGCATCGTCGTCCATACCGTCGATGTCTTCGGAGTCGAAGGCGAGCATGTCTGTCAAATCGGCGACAGTGGCTACTAAGTGGGTGGTGGGTGGGCGGCGAATTTCTTCGTTGTCCGCATCCCGATCTGACAGGCCGTAGTTCGGCCAGGACTCTCCTGACAAGGAGAGAGACCTTAATGAGTTCAGTGTGTCGCCAAAGGGCGAGTGCTGAAGGATATCCACGGAGGTGAACTCCATGATCGGCGCCCAGTTGGATTCGATAGGCACGGGCGCAGGCGGTTCGGTGTCCGTGGCCGGGGAAGAATCCGGGAGTTTGGCGTCACGGCTCCCGTGAAGGGTAAGGTCGATACTCGGCTCGATCGCCGCTGAGAATGCGGCCTCCGTGGCGGGGTCTATCCACCCGTCCATGGATGGCGCAATTGGCTTTGAATTGAGGGTCGGAGCGGTTGCCGGTGCGGTCTCCTGAACACTGTCTGATGGTAGAGCTAAATCATGCTCATCGTGACCGTGCGACGCACTCGGCAGGGGCTCAAATCCATAGAAGATCAAGTCTCCGCGGATATCGGCCGTGTAGTTTAAGCTTCCAAACCTGACCTGGTGGCCAGGGGCATAACTCTCGATCTGCTCCAGATGGCCAAGCGAGTTGGCCCGTAGTGCGGAGCGGCCGGATACAAAGATTTGTCCGAGGAGAAAAGTCTCACCCCAGACTGCATCGCTATCGATGATTGAAGGAGCCATCCAGCCTAACGATGACGACACAGAGGAACTCTCAATGAAAGCACCAATGTCGGTGTCAAAACCGGCGGGTCTCGTGTAGGGGGTCCCAAACTATGCGTCTAGGCGGATGGTAACAGGAGACGGGGGACACGATGTTTTTACCCAGGTTCGGCCCTCTCGATGGAGGTAAAACCCTACTCCTACTTGATTGATCTTGATGATATGAGTATTACAAGAGTTGATCTACCACGAGATCGAAGAGGCTAAACCCTAGAAGCTAGCCTATGGTAAGATTGTTGTTGTTGTTGGTCCTACGGACTAAACCCTCTGGTTTATATAGACACCAGAGGGGGCTAGGGTTACACAGAGTCGGTTACAAGGAAGGAGATCTATATATCCGTATTGCCAAGCTTGCCTTCCACGCTAAGGAGAGTCCCATCCGGACACGGGATGGTGTCTTCAATCTTCTATCTTCATAGTCCAATAGTCTGGACAAAGGATATAATCCGGCTGTCTGGATACCCCCTAATCCAGGACTCCCTCAACGGGGTTCCTGCTGGCCTCCCTCGCAGCGCTGCTATCCCTCCCGCTGGACGCCTGCCGGCCCCGCTCGGGACTCAGAGCCTAGGCTCCTTCTTCTCAACTCCTCCAGCGTTGTCGTCGTTTGGGCACGAGCTCGTGGTGGACATCGTTGCTGCGTCGTCTGCCTCTTCTCCTACGGGTGCTATCCTGTCGCTACCGCCGATGGCGCCTGAGTCCGCCTTGATGGCGGGGCTGTCGGCGTTGGGCCCGGCTGCGGCGCCATCTGCCCCCGCGCCCTTGGTTCCTCCGGCCACGTCCCCGGTCATGCTGACGGCCTCTATGGTGCCCTCACCCCAGGCCGTCTCCTCGATGGGATCGTCGCCGCCGCCGTCATTTCACTTCGGCCACCTTATCACCATCAAGTTGTCGTCCGACAACTACATCTTCTAGCGTGCGCAGATTCTTCCGCTCCTTGGGAGCCACTACCTGCTTGGCTACGTCGACGGCTCT
>NC_041390.1:294466685-294475125 GCF_002162155.2 Triticum dicoccoides
CGTGTTTGGACGGGGCAGGACCAGGCGAACCTCTCCTCCATCCAGGGGTCGCTCTCTCCGGCTGTCGCCGGGATTGTTGTCTTCACCAAGACGTCTCATGAGGCATGTGTCATGGATCTAAGACTGACAGTAGAATGGGGGTAGGTATGTAGAGGCAAGATCCTAGCTATGGAGAAGTTGTACACAAAAGTTTTACGAGTTCAGGCCCATCACGGAGGAAGTAATAGCCCTACGTCTCGGTACCCAGAGGCGGTCGATTGGATTATGCGTGTGTGTGTGTTACAGGGGGTGCGAACCCTTATGCCAGAGGATGGGGTGGCTTATATAGAGTGCGTCGGACCCCTCCAGCCCTCAGTTACACAGGGTTTAAGGTACATAAAGGTGGGGCGTTTCTGGTAACGCCAGCAATAAAGTGACTTAATGACCATTAAGTCTACAGAGTAAACGTTCGACCATTGCTATACAGAGTGGCTTTAGGTCTTCTGATCATCGAGTGACCATCATCATGGTCGAGTGACACTGAGTCTTCCGAGTGGAACGTTGATGGTCGAGTGGATGAAGGTGTCCCTTGAATACTTCTGGACTTAGGGTGATGTCCTAGTGGAGGGTGTCTAGGTCAGGCCTTTGACCCTACCCTAGGTACATAGCTTCATCATTAGCCCCCGAATGGTTCAGGGTCCGAGTGGAGAAGGAGTTGAAAATACTGCCAACTCAATTCTTGTGCTTTGGAAGCGCCTACTGAGATCAAATGACCAATCACGATGACTTCAACTTCTTCGTCAGTCGCCTTGATCCATTCTTAGTTGGTCGAGTGAACTTTTATTGAAAAGCTTCGAATGTTGATATGGAGAAAATCTTCCGTCTAACAGGCTGCTCTGCTGCTTGCAGATCCTGCGGGATTTGAACTTTGGGAAGTGCGCGGGGTGGAGGAGGCCACAGTAATCGGAGAAGATTAGGTAGGGGCGCCTCGATTCCCATGCCACCTTTTTTGCCACGTACTGCGCGTGCGACTGTTGCGGGATTTGACGGGATTGCTTGGACCCACAAGTCAGCCACTCGAGAGAAGACCTCATATAAGGCGACGTAGCTGGGGATTTCTGCACGGTGCGCCCCATTCTCTCGCTCTCATTCTTTTCTGTTTCTCCACCGGATCCACCTCTTCTCTTGGTGTTGCCGTCCCGCTCGAGCTCCATTCGCTGCAATGGGGAAGGAGAAGACAGCAGCATTGGAGCACGCGAAGAAGGCGATGGCGAAGGCGAAGGGGAATAAGACTAGCCGGGGCGGATCCTCGTCGAGATCCGGCCTGCCGGGCGGCTGGATCCAGGGAGATTGGATTTGGTCGACAATCCGGCAAGACGACATCAATGATCTGGTCAAGGGAGGACTGATTCCCCACAAGTCAGCGCGTCTCCCGGAGGGCGAGACCGAGCCGCGGCCGCGGGAGGGTGAGTATGTGCTCCTCGCCACCCTGTCGACCGTGGTTTTTCTTTGCCTCCCCACTCTTTCTTCCGAGGTTTCTTGAACTTCTTTGGGGCACAACTTCATCACTTTTCCCCCAATACTATCGTGTACCTCGCTGCATTCGTGTCCATGTGTTAGAATTTCCTGGGTTGTCGACCACACTGAGGCCTCTTCAAACACATTTTCACCTGTCGATCTCAATCGGTTAAAAAGGCCAATATGAGTGATGAGAGGACACACGTGATCCAGATGTGCGGGGGTCTTGGGATCCAGATGAGAGGAAAAAGTACTTTCCCAGCCAGGATTCTTCCCAAGTCAGTCAGAGGTTGTCAGTCGACCTGGTTCTACTGCAAAGACCAGCCGACTCCAGGGCAGTCGACTGGACTTCCCCCCTTTTCCATGGCTTGAGTCGAGAAGCCCACTGCCTTGAAAGTGACTCCGAAGGAGAAAGAGGAGGTGACGGTGCTGGTCGAGCGAGTGGTCCAGCTCGTTCGTGATGGTGTAACTGGCATGGATCTGCTGGAGGTCTTCCACAGACGATGCATTCAGCCACTTCAAGCTCGCGACCATCCGATGTGGATGTATTCGGGCCTCGAAGATACCACTCGGATCCACCCAGAAGAAGTCGACGAGGATACAGTGGAGCAGTGGTTGAGTGGCATCACTGGCAACAAAGATAACCCCAGGGGGTCTAGGAGAATCCCTCCACTCGACAACTCATATGAACTAGACTAGGTCCAATTCTATCTTCCGAGTGTTTTTTGATCTATCATGTAATTGCTTTTTGCCAATCGACTGACATTTGTTCCACTTATTGTCTTTCAGGCTCTCATTGAGATGTACTCGATGCCCAACGAAGAACAGGAGCAGGACCCGGAAGGGGGGGCGAGTGGAGGTGAAAGCATGGATTGGCAATCTGACGGAGGGGAAGAGGAGGAGGAAAGCGAGGACTCAAGCAGCGGTGAGGAAGTCGAGTCACCGCCTCGCACTGAAAAGCGTTCCAAACATAAGCACGACCTGACAAGTGTCCGTGGAGAAGTAGCTAGGTCGAGCGGGAAAACTTCCAAGTGCACTCGGACCTCTACCCTTGTGCTGACTGAGAAGGCCCCGAAGCAGCAAAAGATTACAGAACCAAAGCCTCGGAAGGCCATGCCCAAGATGAAGATTGACGTCCCCGTCGCTTGTGCGTAAGTGTCTTGTCTCCACTTTTTGATCGAGGATTTATGTTGTCGACTCTCTTTCTCATTTGTCCGATTGAATCTATAAACTTGCAGAGCTACCACTTCTGGGACTTCTGCCTATAGGGATGATGACGAAGGAGTAGAAGAAACAGTCACTTCTAACCCGGGTATGATTTTTGCAAACTTGCCTTTGCTTTCTCAGCCATTTTGTTGACCGACTGAATTCCAACAACTAACTCTTCTTTGTAGCTCCTCCTCATGTCATTGATCTTACGGATGACAACGAGGACGTGTCGCTGAGGCCTAGGAGGAGTAAGAAGGCATCAACTGGCAAGACGTCCCAATCGGTGCCGGTGGCAGAACTAGTGACCCAACAGCCTGAAGATGTGACTCAGGCTTATGTTACTTTCGCTGCTCCAGTATCAAGTGAACGCCCCACATCGTCGACTGCACCAGTGTTTGCTTCAACTATCCAGCCTCATGTCTCGGCACTTCAAGCTGTCGTGACCGCGCCGTCAACCCCATTCTTTACCACTCATCACGTTCCAGAAAGCCAGGCCGACGCCGACGCATAAGCCATTCGCAAAGATGGCATAATGATGGAGCAAGTGAAGGTGGTGCACGAAAATAGTCAGGCTGCTTATGACGCCAGTGCGGCCCTTCGAGCCAATGTCCAAGTAAGTTGGTTTCCGAATAAACTCTTATCTTGTTGCTTGTTCTATTAGGATACGCTACCTGAAAACTTTTCTCCGTGCAACTTCCTGTTATTCTGCACTTCGCATCTGCACACCCACTGGGTGTTTGAATTTATGACGAGTAACTTTCCTAGTTGTGTCGGTTGTAGTTCTGGTTTAGTGGGGGCACGCATAGTGCACCCACTGGGTGTAGTCCCCAAGATCGCCGCCGAATGTGTGATTCGATGGAGGCCTTGATAAAAAATGTCTTTGTTGTTTCACTCTTCCACATGGTCTGGGCGGACCATGTCGAGTGGAATCCGAACTAGTGGGGACACACTAAGTGCACCCACTGGGTGTAGTCCCCGAGACCGCAGTCGACTGCTGGCAGTCGGTTGGGGTCTGAGTATGTCTTTCTCTCTTTTTTTACTCAGTCTGGGCAGGCCATGTCGAGTAGAAACTAGTTGGGGCACGATAAGTGCACCCACTAGGTGTAGTCCCCGAGACTACTGCAGAATGTTTGATTCTGCAGTAGTCTTAGAGTTCTATTCACTCAGAAGCGAATGATCTTTGATCTCGTCCATTAATGTATCTTTTGCTGATTGTAGAAATCCTGTGAGCTTATTTCCAAGTTCGCCGAGTTCGAGGAAAAGTAGAGGCAACTCATCCTTGATTTGGAACTGGCCAATCAAAACATGAAAAAGGCTCGAGACGAAGTAGTTGGTGCGGAAGGTAACGACCTGTCAACTATTTATCTTGACCATCTCTCGAATTATCTCTTCGTTCCTTTCCTTGACACGAGTGCACATTCTTCAGAGAAAATGAAGCAAGCCTTGGCGCAAAAGGATACTGACCTTGCAGCTGCGCAGAAAGAAGCTAAGGAAAAGACCGCACTTGCTGACAAGAAGCTGGCGTCAGTCGGAGCACTGGAGGAAGACAACGCCAAGCTAAAGGCATCTCTCACCGAGGCCAACAAAGAAGCGACCCGTCTGAAGAAGGACAAAGTTGCTCTGAACGAGAATATTGAAGGCATTTCTCGTAAGAGAAATGACCTAGAGGCTTATCTGGGGGCACTCGCCAAAAAGTTGTTCCTTATGCTTGAAGGTAATTCCCTTTGTTCGACTGTTTAACTGTCGTCGATTCATGAGGCATTCGTCGACTCATTATTTCTTTGGGTTTGTAGAATTCTTTCAAAACTTCGAAGAAGAGACTGGGCGGGTCAAGACAGGTCTGGACCCTGTCCTTTCTCCCATCGGTGATGATGCTGCGATGAACGTGCTTCGACTGGAATCCCGTGTTGCCAGTGTTACGAGCTACCTTGCTCGCCTGAAGGTGGTTGTGTCGCGCATCGATACATCATTCTGGCCAAGGGCGACGCTTAAAAATGATCTCGAGTCTCTGATGACTCGACTCAATGAGGTCCCTGGCCGAGTGCAAGAATGGAAGAAGTCTCCTTCTTGATGTGGTGCTGACGTGGCTCTGTCACTGGTTCGGGTCCACTACAAGGAAGCCCGAGAAGAGAAGCTGGCAGCAATCAAAGTTTCCAATACCAAGCGGCATGACTTTCGATCATTCATGGAAACCTTCATTGCTGCTGCCACTCGGATTGCTGACGGGATTGATCTGGACGAGTTCATCGAGCCTGCAAGCCCTCCTCCTGTGGAGTGAACAAACTTTATGCCTCGCCTTAAATTTGCCTCGGAATGCCGAGTGATTTTGTATCCGTTAAACTCCTTTGGTCCTGATGCCCGAGTACTTTAATCCGTGCTCTGGAACCTTAGGATTTTATCTGAACTTAGGTTGCTTTTGAATCTTTTGACTCTTTGCGCGGGACTTGTTTCTTGCAGTTCGAGTTGCTATTGACTTTGTGACGCAGCTCAGTCGAGTGAATCGTGAGTAGATTGTGGTCGACCTGCATCTCGCCATCCTTACGGATAAGGATGGAGCAGACGTTGTATTTGTGGCGAATCTCCGAGGGCAGATCATGGTCGACCAACACCTTGCCGTCCTTACGGGTAAGGATGGAGCGGACGTTGTATTTGTGGCGAAGCTCCGAGGGCAGATCGTGGTCGGCCTGCACCTTGCCATTCTTACGGGTAGGGATGGAGCAGACGTTGTATTTGTGTCGTAGCTCCGAGGATAAGGTCGTGGTCGACCTGCACCTCATCGTCCTTGTAGATAAGGATGAAGCGGATGTTGTATTTGTGTCGTAGCTCCGAGGATAAGGTCATGGTCGACCTGCACCTCATCGTCCTTGCGGATAAGGATAGAGCGTGTTTAAAACTTAGGCGAGTACGAGACTGCAGCTAAGCCCCGAGTGGGAGGGTTGCTCTCCACTCAGTCGGATTTTTTAAACTTAGGCGAGTACTGGACTGCAGCTAAGCCCCCGAGTGGGAGGGTTGCTCTCCACTCGGTAGGATTTTTGAAACTTAGGCGAGTACTGGACTACAGCTAAGCCCCCGAGTGGGAGGGTTGCTCACTACTCGGTAGGATTTTTGAAACTTAGGCGAGTACTGGACTGCAGTGTAACGCCCCGAGACCGATGTGCCAGGTGTCTTCCTGTTATTCGCTGTTGTTGCCATGTCATTTGCTTGCGTGTTGCATCTTATCATGTCATCATCCGCATTGCATCATCATGTTTTCAAAACTTGCATTCGTCCGGGTCTCCCAGTTCCTTCCGTTGTCCGTTCTGAGGCCAGACTCACTTGCACGCGCCCGCGGCATGTCTGAAATAGTATTTTAGAAGTGGCCAGAAAATGTTCTCGGAATGGGATGAAAGTTGACGTGTGGTTTTATTATAGTGTAGATAGACCTCCTGTCAAGTTTCATCGCATTCGGAGTTCATTTGATAGCCCAACCATTAAACTATAGCGGCAGTATAGCCGGTCTTTTCGTCAGACGTTTTCGGTCTCCGAAAACCCTGCCGGGCTGCATCTCTCCCCTCTTCTCTCAGACCAACCAGCTCTCCACAGTTCCACCTAGGCCCAGCCTACCCCTCTTTGCGCAGTGCATCGAACCCCTCGCGCACGCGTCCGGAAGTTGTCCCGAACCCGAATTGGGCTGTCGTTACCGATGGGTCCGAATCATCCCCAAACGTCTACAAAACGTCTTTGTTTCTTACTTAGACTTTCCTAGCCTATCTATTCTCGACCGTCGGATTTTGATCGGATGATCCAACTCCCTTCTTTTCCATATATATATAGTCTATCCCTAGTCCATTTTGGACAACCCTAATTTTTAGGGATCCTACCCTAGCGTCGCCGCCACTCTCTCGGGATCCTCCCAGATCCGATCCAAACCACCAACCGACCAGCGCCACATCGCCTCCTCCACCATCCTCTGTTGCTTCCTCGCTCGAACCCCCTGCATACTCTCGTGCTTCCGTGCGCCGCCGCAAGCAGCAACGCCATCGAAGCTGATGAGGACATCAATACCATTGTTACACCCACAGCCCCTACTGTTACATATACTGGACCAATTACTAGAGCTCGCGCACGCCAGTTAAATTACCAGGTACTTTCGTTTCTTGGTAATGATTCTAATGTTCATGAGATTATGATGCTGCCTAAATTGGATACATTTGTTTTGCTTACAAATGAAGGGCCTAGCTTGGAGAAGGATGAACATTGGAGCAAGAACACGCATGGAGTTGATGGCATGCGCAAGGGGATCAAGAACGGAGTTACAAGTGATAATTTCAGGACTTTGAAGCCGCCATAAGGAGTGCATGAAGCCTTGGACGAAATATACAAGATGCCACTTCATAATATTCGTCCATAGGCTATTCTAGGTGCTGCGTCACCTTATTAATGGGCCAGGCCCATGTAATTTCGAAATACTTAAGTATAGGCTATTTTTAGAGTCCGTATGTGTGGGGAAACAAGAGTTAGGGTTGGTTTCGGACCTCACCCTCAAGGACCACGAAATCCCCCCCTCTTCCTCCATATATACAGCCCTTAGGGCGTCGCTTAGAGTTTGGGTTTTGTTTAGATTAAAAGTTCACCATAGCTGCAACTTCGCGTACTTCGTTTGTGTCCAACGACCAGACCAAGACATCACAGAACCCCACCTTGATCAATAAAGCTTTCATCTTATATTCGCAATATCCAGATTGCAATCTCAGTTTCTTGCTTGTTCTTCGTTTGCTCGCAGGAAATAGACCCTCGTGGTCAGGTTGATCGTGCTCCGGCGTGGTCAATAACCCTCGGAAGTTGGTTTAGCGATTGCTAGGGCGCGACGTCTCGCATGTTCGTAGTTGGATCGTCAAGGTCGACTCCCACAGAAAACGATAGCCACCATCTCATCGAAACATTGGGACACCTTAGCCTCTATCAAGTGGTATCAGATTTCCAGGTTGCTCAGTGAGATTTTACAGTTTTTCGTAGATTAGATCGAGTCTGTTCTTCATACCTACAGTCCACGAAAAAGCCACAAAAAAAAGTTAGGGTTAGTTCATCATATCCGAACCAATCTGAGCCTTTGCATAATCTTTTTAGGGTTTTTGCTTTGTTGAATTTGCGGTTGCATCGTCGTGTCAAGTTGCTGGTCTTAGAGTCTAGTCTTTTAGAGTTTCGAGTTCTGGTCATAAGTTGTCACGCCGCCGCCGCACCATCATCATCGCCCATCTACCACTTTTGCTTCTCCGCCACCGCTCTGAATCCATATCCATATACCACCACCAATCTGTATCCATATACCACCACCAATCTGTATCCATATACCACCACCGCTAACATATACCACCACCGCTGCCATATACCACAACCATATATCCACCACCAATCCGAGTTCTTCTCATATTAGGTTTGTTCTTGAGATCAATCTAAATTCCGATTCGTGTTTCCTTGCCTGCGTAGGTCTCGAAAAAAAAAAGAGTCTGGAGACCCCCGGGCAGTTTTTAGGCCAAAATTTTCACGGGCAAATTTTTTTTCCCTATCCTATTTTTAGGCTTTTCTGAGTCTTTTGAGCCACGTGCCATCATAGTGATTTTTTGTCGCACTTTTTCGTCGTCGCTGCCCTGATTTCCGAAAAAAAGTGAAAAAAAAATTCGTGCCCATCCTATCAGTTTGACGAGGGAAGAGTTTTGAGACACTCGCCATTATAGTGATTTTTCGCAAAAAAAAG
>NC_041390.1:294475671-294483727 GCF_002162155.2 Triticum dicoccoides
AAAAAAAAGAGCGAAAAAAAGAGTTCCAGAGTGTGCTTTTCCCTTATTTACGTGCAGCGCCGTGATTTTGTTAGTGTTCTAGGCTCGCGTCTCTAGCACGGTCTAGCCTAGGACCAGCACAGTACCGTCGTTGAGCGTTTATTCAACTTTGCATCTCTGAATTGATTATTGCTGACCCTTTTTGCTACCATACTATAAGCCTTCCCAGCTCCACATACATCTATGTCGTGCGTTTGACTCTCCCTGGCAATCGCTCTATCCAAGCTTTTGACAGTTTTTGACTACAACGGTTGCCGATCACCGCCTGCTGCTGGGTAAGAACTGGTAAGAATTTGAGATTTGCTTGACGGATTTGTGACACCCGCCACCACCACCACTTGTTAGTAGTCTGTAGGATCATATTCTTGTGTGTTTCTATTGCTGCTAACCATGCCAGGATCACAATCCGACGAGACTGACTGGGAGAACTTGACGAACAAGGAGCTTCATGATACGTTTCAGCAAATGATGAGTGTACAGGTGCAAGATGTGATAAACAGATTTGAAGAGGCCATGGAGAAGATAGATGGCATGGAGAAGACGTTTGAAACAAAGCTCGATAACAAGTTTGCTGAATTGCTTTCGCGTTTTCCACCACCACCACCGGCTGCTCCTGCCGCACCTCTGCAACAACAGCAACAACACCGACTACCTCCACGTCGGGAAACAGCCCTCCGCCGAGCGAGCCGTGTCCCTCTTCAGTCGGGCCAAACTGCTGGTGCTGCTGTTGATACTTCTGTGGCTCCTACTGCTGATGTGGAGGAGGATGATTATGTGGGAGATTATGAGGATGAGGTTGATCAAAATCAGAAATACGTGCCACCACCAGCACAGCAACCACCAGGTCGTCCACATGCAAATAATGGCAATGGTAGGGCTCACCCTCAGGTACGAGATCATGACCATCTCCCTAAACTAAAATTGAATATTCCACCATTTGAGGGTAGATATGTTCCTGATATATATCTTACTTGGGAGTTAGAAACTGAACACCGATTTACATGTTTACAATATCCCGAGGAGAGACGTGTTCCTGCTGCTGTTTGTGCTTTCACTAGTTTTGCATGTGTTTGGTGGTCTGAGCATTGTAGATTATATCCTATTCCGGCTACTTGGGCTGCTTTGAAAACTGCTATGCATACTCGTTGGGTTCCCCCATATTATCAACGTGAATTACTTCAAAAATTGGAGCGCTTAAGACAGGGAAAAAATTCTGTAGAAGAATATTATCAGGAATTACAAACTGGCATGATTAGGTGTGGTATTGTTGAGGAGAATGAAGCTATGCTTGCACGTTTTATGGGTGGATTAAATAGAGAGATTCAGACCATTCTAGAGTATAAGGAGTATACTAATATCACTCGTTTATTCCATCTTGCTTGTAAAGCTGAACGTGAAGTGCAGGATCGACAGGCATTGGCGCGGACTAACTTTTCTGCAGGTCGACCTTCATCATGGACACCATGTGCATCATCTACTTCCACACGTTCTGCTACACCGGCACCTCCGTCGGCTGCCACCTCCAACCGTGATACAATAAAGCAAGCACAATCACCACTATCTGCCAAGAACACACCTTCTGGGCCTACAAAGAGCTCTTCTTCATCCATGGCATCAACAGGGCAAACACATGATATTATTTGTCGACGTTGCAAGGGTGGAGGTCATTATGCGAGAGAATGCCCATCTAAGCGTGTGATGATTGTTACTGAGGATGGTGGGTATGAGTCCGCTAGTGACTATGATGAGGAGACTTTGGCTCTTATTACACGTGATGAACACGGTGGAGACGATTCTGATCATGAGACGCAATACATGGCTCCTGAAGATGCTGACAGGTATGAATGTTTAGTTGCTCAACGTGTTTTGAGTGTGCAGGTTACACAAGCTGAGCAAAATCAGAGGCATAATTTGTTCCATACAAAGGGAGTTGTGAAGGAACGTTCTGTTCGTGTGATCATAGATGGAGGGAGCTGCAATAACTTGGCTAGCATGGAGATGGTGGAGAAGCTATCTCTCACCACAAGACCACATCCACATCCTTACTACATCCAATGGTTCAACAACAGCGGCAAGGTTAAGGTAACACATACTGTTCGTGTGCATTTTAGTATCTCTACATATGCTGATTATGTTGATTGTGATGTGGTACCTATGCAAGCATGTTCCTTATTACTTGGTAGACCATGGCAATTTGATAAAAATTCTGTACACCATGGTAGAAACAATCAGTATACTCTTGTTCATAACGATAAAAATATTACTTTGCTTCCTATGACTCCTGATTCCATTTTGAAAGATGATATTAATAGAGCTAATAAAGCAAAACAGGAGACAAATAAGAGTGAAAATCAGATTGTGGCAAAAGAATTTGAGCACCAAATGAAGCCTAATAATAAACCATCTACTGTTGTTTCTGAAATTAAATTGAAAAGTGCATGTTTACTTGCCACCAAATCTGATATTGATGAGCTAGATTTCAGCAAATCTATTTGCTATGCTTTTGTGTGCAAAGAGGCATTATTTTCATTCGAGGACGTGCCTTCCTCTTTGCCCCCTGCTGTCACTAACATTTTGCAGGAGTTCGCTGATGTCTTTCCACAAGATGTGCCACCGGGATTACCACCTATTCGAGGGATTGAGCATCAAATTGACTTAATTCCCGGTGCTTCGCTACCCAACCGTGCACCATACCGTACCAATCCAGAGGAGACGAAGGAGATTATGCGTCAAGTACAAGAACTGCTCGACAAAGGTTATATACGCGAATCCCTTAGTCCTTGTGCTGTTCCTATCATTTTAGTGCCGAAAAAGGATGGTACGTCGCGTATGTGCATTGATTGTAGAGGCATAAATAATATTACTATTCGTTATCGTCATCCTATTCCTAGGCTAGATGATATGCTTGATGAATTGAGTGGTTCTACAATATTCTCCAAAGTTGATTTGCGTAGTGAATACCATCAAATTCGTATGAAATTGGGAGATGAATGGAAAACAACATTTAAAACTAAGTTTGGATTATATGAGTTGTTAGTCATGCCTTTTGGGTTAACTAATGCACCTAGTAATTTTATGAGGTTAATGAACGAAGTTTTACGTGCTTTCATTGGACGATTTGTGGTAGTTTACTTTGATGACATATTGATTTATAGCAAATCTTTGGAGGAACATTTGGAACATTTACGTGCTGTTTTTATTGCTCTACGTGATGCACGTTTGTTTGGAAACCTTGGAAAGTGCACCTTTTGCACCGACCGAGTATCTTTTCTTGGCTATGTTGTTACTCCACAAGGAATTGAAGTTGATAAAGCCAAGATTGAAGCTATTGAGAGTTGGCCGCAGCCCAAAACGGTCACACAAGTGAGGAGTTTCCTTGGCCTCGCTGGTTTCTATAGGCGTTTTGTGAGAGATTTCAGCACCATTGCTGCACCTCTCAACGAGCTTACAAAGAAGGATGTGCCTTTTGTTTGGGGTATCGCACAGGAAGAAGCCTTCACGGTATTGAAAGATAAGTTGACACATGCTCCTTTACTCCAACTTCCTAATTTCAATAAGACTTTTGAGCTTGAATGTGATGCTAGTGGAATTGGATTAGGAGGTGTGTTATTACAAGATGGAAAACCTGTTGCATACTTTTCTGAAAAATTGAGTGGGCCTAGTCTGAACTATTTTACTTATGATAAAGAATTATATGCTCTTGTTCGGACCTTAGAAACATGGCAACATTATTTATGGCCCAAGGAATTTGTTATACATTCTGATCATGAATCTTTGAAACACATTAAAAGTCAAGCAAAACTGAACCGTAGACATGCTAAATGGGTTGAATTCATTGAGACTTTCCCTTATGTCATTAAAGACAAGAAGGGTAAAGAAAATGTTATTGCTGATGCCTTGTCTCGTCGTTATACTATTCTTTCACAACTTGACTTTAAAATATTTGGTTTGGAGACCATCAAAGATCAATATGTTCATGATGCTGAATTTAAAGATGTATTGCAGAATTGTAAGGAAGGGAGAACTTGGAACAAGTTCGTTCTTAACGATGGATTTGTGTTTCGTGCTAACAAGCTATGCATTCCAGCTAGCTCCGTTCGTCTTTTGTTGTTGCAGGAGGCGCATGGAGGAGGATTAATGGGACACTTTGGCGTCAAGAAGACGGAGGATATACTTGCTACACATTTCTTTTGGCCAAAGATGAGACGGGATGTTGAGCGTTTTGTTGCTCGCTGCACTACATGTCAAAGAGCTAAGTCACGACTCAATCCTCATGGTTTATATATGCCTTTGCCTGTACCTAGTGTTCCTTGGGAGGATATATCTATGGACTTTGTTTTAGGTTTACCTCGAACAAAGAAGGGGAGGGATAGCATATTTGTTGTCGTGGATAGGTTCTCGAAAATGGCACACTTTATACTATGTCATAAAAGCGATGATGCTGTTAATGTTGCTGATTTGTTCTTTCGTGAAATTATTCGCTTACATGGTTAACGTTCTGAATTGATTTTAAAAATGCATGAGTTAACTAAGGAAAACATTGAGCGTATGAATGCTAAATATAAACTTGCTGGAGATAAGGGTAGAAAACATGTTGTGTTTGCGCCTGGAGATCTTGTTTGGTTACATTTGAGTAAAGATAGATTTCCTAATCTGCGCAAATCAAAGCTAATGCCACGTGCTGATGGTCCTTTTAAGGTGTTAGAGAAAATAAATGATAATGCATATAAACTTGAGCTACCTATAGATTTTGGGGTTAGTCCCACTTTTAACATTGCAGATTTGAAGCCTTATTTGGGTGAGGAAGATGCGCTTCCGTCGAGGACGACTTCATTTCAAGAAGGGGAGGATGATGAGGACATCAATACCATTGTTACACCCACAGCCCCTACTGTTACATATACTGGACCAATTACTAGAGCTCGCGCACGCCAGTTAAATTACCAGGTACTTTCGTTTCTTGGTAATGATTCTAATGTTCATGAGATTATGATGCTGCCTAAATTGGATACATTTGTTTTGCTTACAAATGAAGGGCCTAGCTTGGAGAAGGATGAACATTGGAGCAAGAACACGCATGGAGTTGATGGCATGCGCAAGGGGATCAAGAACGGAGTTACAAGTGATGATTTCAGGACTTTGAAGCCGCCATAAGGAGTGCATGAAGCCTTGGACGAAATATACAAGATGCCACTTCATAATATTCGTCCATAGGCTATTCTAGCTGCCGCGTCACCTTATTAATGGGCCAGGCCCATGTAATTTTGAAATACTTAAGTATAGGCTATTTTTAGAGTCCGTATGTGTGGGGAAACAAGAGTTAGGGTTGGTTTTGGACCCCACCCTCAAGGGCCACGAAATTCCCCCCTCTTCCTCCATATATACAGCCCTTAGGGCGTCGTTTAGACTTTGGGTTTTGTTTAGATTAAAAGTTCGCCATAGCTGCAACTTCGCGTACTTCGTTTGTGTCCAACGACCAGACCAAGACGTCACAGAACCCCACCTTGATCAATAAAGCTTTCATCTTATATTCGCAATATCCAGATTGCAATCTCAGTTTCTTGCTTGTTCTTCGTTTGCTCGCAGGAAATAGACCCTCGTGGTCAGGTTGATCGTGCTCCGGCGTGGTCAATAACCCTCGGAAGTTGGTTTAGCGATTGCTAAGGCGCGACGTCTCGCACGTTCGTAGTCGGATCGTCAAGGTCGACTCCCACAGAAAACGAAAGCCACCATCTCATCGAAACATCGGGACACCTTAGCCTCTATCAGAAGCTCCCTTCGCCATCAAGCATTAGCAGGTCGCCGCACCTCTTCTCCGTCCCCTCCTTCCTCTGGCTCTCTCATCTCTCTCTCTTACCCAAATCCCCTCCCTCTCTGTTTGGCTACAGGACGAGTCCAGCCGCCGAGCTCAAGCTGCCTCGCCCGACCTTCCTCATCACCGTCTTCGACCAGGCAACCAGCGCTGTCACCAAGACCTTGCCTCCGCTCAGGAACTCGCGCCACTGCCGGATATGGCGCATCCCCTCGCCTGATCTTCCGCGTTCCAAACGGCAGCCCTCCTGTTGCAGCACCATGCGTGGCTACAACCCAAGCTCGTGCCCGGTCCTGCATCCCCACCCGCTCTTCTTCTCCTCAGGGACTCGCCAGAGCTCCCGTGGCCGACGCCTCAAGCTCGCCACCAAGCGCCGCCACGTCCCCGTTGTCTCTGTCGGGTCCGCCCCGTGCCCCTTTTCCCGGACGCCCCCGCCTGGATCCGCTTCTCCTCACCTCGTTCGCATCGTCGGGATCGCGCCAAGTCCCTCGCCGGAGGTTGCCCGCGTCGCCCATCAAGTTCCCTGCATCGACCCTGCAATGAACCTGCCGCTGCAAGTCTCGCTGCGCCTGCTGCTATTCCTTTTTTCTTCAGAGTCGAGCGAGCAGAACACGCCCGTTGACCGCGTCGTCCCTGCCTCGATCCAGTGGGATCGGCACGGGCAATCCATCCAGCGCCCAAGTGGGCCGGCCTGCCAAGCGCCCGAGGCCAGATGCGCGCCCTGCCAGCCTACCCCTCCTCCTCAAATGGGCCGAAGCCCATGGGTGAGGCCACCCCAAGCGCCCCTCCTTTTTTCTTACTGCTGGGACAGTTCAGTTTCGGCCCAGTGGATGTTTTTTTTGGTTCTGCAAATTTAGCTAATTTCCAGGGATTTGCAGATTTACAGAAAACCCCTTAGCCTTCATGCATTTAATATCTCACAAACTAAGCATCACATGTAAAAACTTTGTATATGAAAAATGCTTAGAATTGCATCCAGTTTCATAATATGTCATTTTCATCCATGTTTAAAATGTTTAAAATGATGTTTGGTTAAATTTGCCTAATGCCATGCTAAAATGATTTAATTCATAACTTAATAACCGTAGCTCAGTTTTAAACAAACTTTATATGTAAATGGGGTAGAAAAATGCCTAGTTTAACATGGTGGATTTACTTTGCATGTTTAACAACTCTAAAATTGTGTTTAGGGCAGAACAGTACCAAACCTTAAAATATGCATATGGGGTTTTACCGGAATCGTTGTTCGTTGTTTCCGGCCTCATTTAAACTTGCCTAGATAGGTAGTTTTGTTGTGCTTCACCCCTTGCCATGTTAATCAACATTTAATATTGTTGGGTACATAAACGAGATCGAACTAAATAACTTGTCATGGTGTTTCGTCAATATGCACCTTTGCATATTGAGCTCCACTTAATTTGTAGGATTGCTTGTGCACTTTTGCCATGCCATGCTTCATTAAACCGGACATGCATCATACTTGTTTGCACTTCGTGCCATGCTTATGTGGTGGTTATTTACTATGTTGTGTGCTTCTTTCCGGTGTTGCTGCTTTGGGTTGGTTCCGATAACGTCGTGTTTGTGAGGATCCGTTCGACTACGTCCGTTTGTCATCTTCATGGACTCGTTCTTCCTCCTTGTGGGATCTCAGGCAAGATGACCATACCCTCGAAATCACTTCTATCTTTGCTTGCTAGTTGCTTGCTCTTTTGCTATGCCTATGCTGCGATACCTACCACTTGATTACCATGCCTCCCATATTGTTAAACCAAGCCTCTAACCCACCTTGTCCTAGCAAACCGTTGTTTGGCTATGTTACCGCTTTGCTCAGCCCCTCTTATAGCGTTGTTAGTTGCAGGTGAAGATTGGAGCTTGTTCCATGTTTGGAACATGGATATTTTGTTGGGATATCACAATATCTCTTATTTAATTAATGCATCTATATACTTGGTAAAGGGTGGAAGGCTCGGCCTTATGCCTGGTGTTTTGTTCCACTCTTGCCGCCCTAGTTTCCGTCATATCGGTGTTATGTTCCCGGATTTTGCGTTCCTTACGCGGTTGGGTTATAATGGGAACCCCTTGACAGTTCGCCTTGAATAAAACTCCTCCAGCAATGCCCAACCTTGGTTTTACCATTTGCACTAACAACCTACCACCTTCCCTTGGGTTCTGCAGACTCAAGGGTCATCTTTATTTTAACCCCCC
>NC_041390.1:294484051-294499784 GCF_002162155.2 Triticum dicoccoides
TCTCTAAGTGTTGGTACGAACCGAGCTGCCTACGGGGTCACCTCGGGGAAACTTGAGGGTTGGTTTTACTCATAGCTAGTCTCATCTGAGTGTGCCCTGAGAACGAGATATGTGCAGCTCCTATCGGGATTTGTCGACATATTCGGGCGGTGTTGCTGGACTTGTTTTACCATTGTCGAGGATGTCTTCTAACCTGGATGCCGAGCCTGATCGGATTGTCTTGGGAGAAGGAATATCCTTCGTTGAACGTGAGAGCTTGTGATGGGATAAGTTGGGACACCCCTGCAGAGATTTGAACTTTCGAAAGACGTGCCCGCGGTTATGGGCAGATGGGAATTTGTTAATGTCCGGTTGTAGAAAACCTGAAGTTGACCTTAATTAAAATGCATCAACCGCGTGTGTAACCGTGATGGTCTCTTCTCGGCGGAGTCCGGGAAGTGAACACGGTGTTGGAGTTATGTTTGACGTAGTTTGTTCTAGGATCACTTCTTGATCATAGTTGTTCGACCGTGCCTTTGCTCTCTCTTCTCGCTCTCATTTGCGTATGTTAGCCACCATATATGCTAGTCGCTTGCTGCAGCTCCACCTCATACCTTTACCTTACCCATAAGCTTAAATAGTCTTGATCGCGAGGGTGTGAGATTGCTGAGTCCCCGTGACTCACAGATACTTCCAAAACCAGCTTGCAGGTGCCGTTGAACCGTGCAGTGACATAACCAAGCTCAAGGAGGATCTCAATGAAGACTTTGTTCGTTGTGTTGTTTTTCCGTTTCCAGTTGATCGGTAGTGGAGCCCAGTCGGGACGATCGGGGATCTGTGTAGCTTTTGGGATAGTCTTCTTTTATTTTGGTTCCGTAGTCGGACCTTGATTGTATCTGGATGTTGTATTTCTTTATTCATGTATTGTGTGAAGTGGCGATTGTAAGCCAACTATGTATCTCTTTCCCTTATGTATTACATGGGTTGTGTGAAGATTACCTCACTTGCGACATTGCTTTCAATGCGGTTATGCCTCTAAGTCGTGCTTCGACACGTGGGAGATATAGCCGCATCAAGGGCGTTACAAGTTGGTAATCAGAGCCTTCCCCGACCTTAGGAGCCCCCTGCTTGATCGAATCGCTGGCATTATTGAGTCTAGAAATGTTTTGAGTCATTTAGGAATTATATATATCGGAGAGTTAGGACTTCTTTTTACTCCTCGGTCCCTTCGTCGCTCTGGTGAGGCATCCTGACGTAGAGTTTTGACTCTTCTCTTCTCAAATTTCACTAAATCTTTTTAGGATCACGCGGGTATCTTGGAATCGTTCCGATGGTTTTCTGATGAGAACATTGTTCTTGGTGCCTCCTGACATTTAGGGGTTGTGGCAGTGTCCCGGGGAGTTGAGCTCCGAGGTGTTGTCGTCACAATTTTATCATTGCAGTTCTGGAATACCTGAGATTAGTTTCGCCGACATCGAAAATCTCTTTTATGCAGTTGTTGGTGAGATAACCTCGACGCCACCCAGTACTGGGGCGGGAGTTCGGGGTTATTGCCATAACTTGTATAACGGATGCTTTTCGAAGGTTGAGGTAGACGATTTCCGAAGTTTTTCTCGGTTATGTGTTGAAGGATGGATACAGCCGGATGTAGGATTTGCTAGTTTTGGGTGAGATATTATGCTTCCCCTATATCCCCAACACCCGATTGCATAACCGGAAAATTTCAGGAGTTTATAAGTGGGAATTCAAGTAGCTCTTAGGATATCTTTCCGACAGATGTATGATATGAAATTGGGGTTCGACGTCTAGTGGTCCGCCTATTCACGGTTGGTTTTACAGTGGTCTCGTTCTGTCTTAAAGAGTCCTTGGCTATGCCGACTGGGAGACGCTTCGTATGTCATGTGCACTGCCTTGTACATGATGGTGTTGTACGATCGAGCCCGTGTAGGCCGCACCACGAAAACTTCGGACGAAATCTCTATCATATGTTTGTTCCGGCTTATTCTGCAAGCCAATCTTTTGTTTTGCTTTGAGTTGTGGTATTCGAGTTGCTTCGAAGTCAAATGTTGATTCCATCCCTTGTCTAAGTGGTGTTCTCATATTCCTATGTGAATACTAATCCTTCTCGATCATTGAGTTTATCATGTCAATCCTTTTCACCGATGTGCTTCTCTTCAAGTGGATCCGATCATTTCAACATCCGCAAGATCAACTCAAGTCTTCTCAACGGTGTTTGTTTCATTCGTCTCCAAGTTCCCTTTGTTTTCTCGCCCACCCTCCCTTTTTTCTTCGAGGACTCAGAATTCTTAATCAAGTATCCATCTTATTGGTTATGAAGTCTCTCCATTCTTTTCCATCAATATTCTTATCCGGTGTTTCTCATGAAGATTCTAACGGAGCTTCAAGTTCATCACTCTTCACTCATTTTCTTCTCTGGTGGATCCAATTCAAGCTTTCAGTGTTGATCATATTATTTTCCGTATTTCAAATACCCTCTCATGCCGGTGCACCTCGTTATCATTCCACTTCTCGCTATTTATTATTCCGGAGTGCCGAAGATATCTTGAAGATTCGTGTTTCCACTCTACATTCGTTCAAGCTCTTTCGAGGATGTTTCCCTCATTCAAGTCATTTAATTCAACCGGTGTTTTCTCTCTTTTGAATCATTCTACGATGTTTCTTTTGAGTGGGCCCTAACCCACAGGTCTTTTCCCAGGGTCTTACCTGACTCTTCTAATTCTCCTGGAGATATCCTAAATTCTTTTCAAAGTTTGACGTAAGAATGAATTATCATCAGTCTTATGTTTTTCTCCAAGATCTATCAAATTCTTTTCATCATTGGTTCAACTTTTCTATTCTTCTTATTCCGGAGTGTCTCAACAATTCTTGGTGGTGTTTATCATCTTCATTCTCAGATTTTGAAGACCGAAGAAGAATTTTTCCTCCATATCATATCCGTTCTTGTGAAGATTCTCAATTCTAGCTTGATGCCATCCTCTCGTAATTGTTTGTGAGTATTCTTTCCACCTATCCGGAGCAATTCAGGAGTCTTTTCAGCTTGATTTCCGGAGCCCATGATCTTAGAATTATTCATTCCAGCTTTCAGCTCTCGTTCTCCAAATCTCACCGGTGCGTCATTCAACTATTCTCTTACCAGCTCGTGATCTATTCATACACATGTATCTAAATTCTCTCAGGTATCTTCATTCACTCTCCAATTCTTCCCGGTGTTTCTTTATCTTTTCTTCAATCGTTTTCAATTTCGTTCAAGATTTCTATTCCTTCATTATCATATCAATGTATCCGTTGGTTAAATCCTACCGGTGGTCCATTGAGTTTGTGGTATATCTTCTTAATCCCTTCTATGAGAATGAGTAGTATGCCAAATCCATTGTTTGTCATCAATTTAATTGGTGAAGGATGAGCATAAGGTAATTCTTATTCTTGTTTTATCCAAGTGATTAATTCCTTACTCCGGAGGTTCATAAAAATTCTTGATTTTTCTTTTGATCATCTTTTCTTTCTCGGAGACCAAAGCTCTAATTATCATGGAGATCCATCTAAATCATTACAAGGTTTCACCTTGTGTTTTCAACTTCACTTTCTTTTCGTTATCCTTTTTGTTACCGGAGTTGGCCATGAAGGTTCTACATGATGGTTCATCAAGGATTTAATTCATTCTTGAAGTTTTCATCGAGATTCTTTTCTAAGGAGCTCAAGCATTCTTCATCTTGCATCCGAAATGCAATTCTTTCTACCGTACCATTTCAGGTGGTATTATGTCATTCTTCATAATTTTGAGTTCATGTTTCATGATTCACATGTTGTTAAGAATGATATATTTTAAATCCATCTACCTTTTCGTTGGAGTTATCTTTGTGTCATGTTTCACCTAAATCCTTCCCTAAGGATTGTTGCTATCTATGGTGCTTATAAATGATCCAAGTTCTTCATTTATCCTCCCGGTGATATAAGTTATCGTCTCCTTTTGATATCAATCCAATCTATCGTTTTCATTAGTGGCAGAGTTTCACCTTAAGTTTTGAGATGTTCTCCATAAGCCCACTACAAGCTTATATTTTTGTTGTTGGTTTTCCAACAACTCCGTTCGAACTTTCTCCTAAAGATGCTTTTGCAAGCTCATTCAAGGTAGAAGATGTTGTTTTCTCCTCCGTTCATTCCATTCCATTTCTCTCTTTTCTTTCGGGGGCTTTGTGTTGTTGCTCTCTTCAACCCTTATTCTTGTTCTTGTCAGGACCTTGTTCTTTTCGTGCTTATCCAATTAACCGGAGTGTTGTGCCCTTTTGCTCGAGTTCTTTCATATTATCAAGCCTTGCATATCCTTTCAACCGAAGTGCTATCCGAATTAGTTCTTTCTTATTCCTCTTTCTTAACGGAGTGCTTTCAACTTTGTTCTTCTCTGTTGCTTTCTTTCTTTCATTTTGCTCAACCTTTTCAAGGTTCTTTGGTCTCACTTGTTTGTCAAAAGGGCAACTTAGTTTTACCTCTTCTCTTTCTCTTCCGTTTTCCCCTTCGGTGCCATCCTAGACCTCGGGACGAGATCCTCTCGTAGTGGTGGAGTGTTGTAACGCCCCGAGACTGATGTGCCAGGTGTCTTCCTGTTATTCGCTATTGTTGTCATTTTCTTGCGTGTTGCATCTTATCATGTCATCATCCGCATTGCATCATCATGTTTTCAAAACTTGCATTCGTCCGGGTCTCCCAGTTCCTTCCGTTGTCCGTTCTGAGGCCAGACTCACTTGCACGCGCCCGCGGCATGTCTGAAATAGTATTTTAGAAGTGGCCGGAAAATGTTCTCATAATGGGATGAAAGTTGACGTGTGGTCTTATTATAGTGTAGATAGACCGCCTGTCAAGTTTCATCGCATTCGGAGTTCGTTTGCTAGCCCAACCGTTAAACTATAGCGGCAGTATAGCCGGTCTTTTCGTTGGACGTTTTCGGTCTCCGAAAACCCTGCCGGGCTGCATTTCTCCCCTCTTCTCTCAGACCAACCCGCTCTCCACAGTTCCACCTAGGCCCAGCCTACCCCTCTTTGCGCAGTGCATCGAACCCCTCGCGCACGCGCCCGGAAGTTGTCCCGAACCCGAATCGGGCTGTCGTTACCGATGGGTCTGAATCATCCCCAAACGTCTACAAAACGTCTCCGTTTCTTACTTAGACTTTCCTAGCCTATCTATTCTCGACCGTCGGATTTTGATCGGATGATCCAACTCCCTTATTTTCCACATATATATAGTCTATCCCTAGTCCATTTTGGACAACCCTAATTTTTAGGGATCCTACCCTAGCGCCGTCGCCACTCTCTCGGGATCCCCCCAGATCCGATCCAAACCACCAACCGACCAGCGCCACATCGCCTCCTCCTCCATCCTCTGTTGCTTCCTCGCTCGAACCCCCTGCATACTCTCGTGCTTCCGTGCGCCGCCGCAAGCAGCAACGCCATCGAAGCTCCCTTCGCCATCAAGCATTAGCAGGTCGCCGCACCTCTTCTCCGTCCCCTCCTTCCTCTGGCTCTCTCATCTCTCTCTCTTACCCGAATCCCCTCCCTCTCTGTTTGGCTACGGGATGAGTCCAGCCGTCGAGCTCAAGCTGCCTCGCCCGACCTTCCTCGTCACCGTCTTCGACCAGGCAACCAGCGCTATCACCAAGACCTTGCCTCCGCTCAGGAACTCGCGCCACCGCCGGAGATGGCGCATCCCCTCGCCTGATCTTCCGCGTTCCAAACCGCAGCCCTCCTGTAGTAGCACCATGGGTGGCTACAACCCAAGCTCGCGCCCGGTGCTGCATCCTCGCCCGCTCTTCTTCTCCTCAGGGACTCGCCAGAGCTCCCGTGGCTGACGCCTCAAGCTCGCCGCCAAGCGCTGCCACGTCCCCGTTGTCTCCGTCGGGTCCGCCCCATGCCCCTTTTCCCGGATGCCCCCGCCTGGATCCGCTTCTCCTCACCTCGTTCACATCGTCGGGATCGCGCCAAGTCCCTCGCCGGAGGTCGCCCGCGTCGCCCGTCAAGTTCCCTGCTTCGCCCCTGCAATGAACCTGCCGCTGCAAGTCTCGCTGCGCCTGCTGCTGTTCCTTTTTTCTTCAGAGTCGAGCAAGCAGAACACGCCCATTGACCGCTCCTATCCCTGCCTCGATCCAGTGGGATCGGCAGGGGCGATCCATCCAGCGGCCGAGTGGGCCGGCCTGCCAAGCGCCCGAGGCCAGATGCGCGCCCTGCCGGCCTACCCCTCCTCCTCAAACGGGCCGAAGCCCATGGGTGAGGCCACCCCAAGCGCCCCCTCCTTTTCTCTTACTGCTGGGCCAGTTCAGTTTTGGCCCAGTGGATGTTTTTTTTGGTTCTGCGAATTTAGCTAATTTCCAGGGATTTGCAGATTTACAGAAAACCCCTTAGCCTTCATGCATTTAATATCTCACAAACTAAGCACCACATGTAAAAACTTTGTATATGAAAAATGCTTAGAATTGCATCTAGTTTCATAATATGTCATTTTCATCCATGTTTAAAATGTTTAAAATGTTGTTTGGTTAAATTTGCCTAATGCCATGCTAAAATGATTTAATTCATAACTTAATAACCGTAGCTCGGTTTTAAACAAACTTTATATGTAAATGGGGTAGAAAAATGCCTAGTTTAACATGGTGGATTTACTTTGCATGTTTAACAACTCTAAAATTGTGTTTAGGGCAGAACAGTACCAAACCTTAAAATATTTATATGGGGTTTTACCGAAATCGTTGTTCGTTGTTTCCGGACTCATTTAAACTTGCCTAGATAGGTAGTTTTGTTGTGCTTCACCCCTTGCCATGTTAATCAACATTTAATATTGTTGGGTACATAAACGAGATCGAACTAAATAACTCGTCGTGGTGTTTCGTCAATATGCACCTTTGCATATTGAGCTACACTTAATTTGTAGGATTGCTTGTGCACTTTTGCCATGCCATGCTTCATTAAACCGGACATGCATCATACTTGTTTGCACTTCGTTCCATGCTTATGTGGTGGTTATTTACTATGTTGTGTGCTTCTTTCCGGTGTTGCTGCTTCGGGTTGGTTCCGATAACGTCGTGTTTGTGAGGATCCGTTCGACTACGTCCGTTTGTCATCTTCACGGACTCGTTCTTCCTCCTTGCGGGATCTCAGGCAAGATGACCATACCCTCGAAATCACTTCTATCTTTGCTTGCTAGTTGCTCGCTCTTTTGCTATGCCTATGCTGCGATACCTACCACTTGCTTACCATGCCTCCCATATTGTTAAACCAAGCCTCTAACCCACCTTGTCCTAGCAAACCGTTGTTTGGCTATGTTATCGCTTTGCTCAGCCCCTCTTATAGCGTTGTTAGTTGCAGGTGAAGATTGGAGCTTGTTCCATGTTTGGAACATGGATATTTTGTTGGGATATCACAATATCTCTTATTTAATTAATGCATCTATATACTTGGTAAAGGGTGGAAGGCTCAGCCTTATGCCTGGTGTTTTGTTCCACTCTTGCCGCCCTAGTTTCCGTCATATCGGTGTCATGTTCCCGGATTTTGCGTTCCTTACGCGGTTGGGTTATAATGGGAACCCCTTGATAGTTCGCCTTGAATAAAACTCCTCCAGCAATGCCCAACCTTGGTTTTACCATTTGCACTAACAACCTACCACCTTCCCTTGGGTTCTGCAGACTCAAGGGTCATCTTTATTTTAACCCCCCCCCCGGGCCAGTGCTTCTCTAAGTGTTGGTCCGAACCGAGCTGCCCGCGGGGCCACCTCGGGGAAACTTGAGGGTTGGTTTTACTCGTAGCTAGTCTCATCTGAGTGTGCCCTGAGAACGAGATATGTGCAGCTCCTATCGGGATTTGTCGGCACATTCGGGCGGTGTTGCTGGACTTGTTTTACCATTGTCGAGGATGTCTTGTAACCTGGATGCCGAGCCTGATCGGATTGTCTTGGGAGAAGGAATATCCTTCGTTGACCGTGAGAGCTTGTGATGGGCTAAGTTGGGACACCCCTGCAGAGATTTGAACTTCTGAAAGCCGTGCCCGCGGTTATGGGCAGATGGGAATTTGTTAATGTCCGGTTGTAGAAAACCTGAAGTTGACCTTAATTAAAATGCATCAACCGCGTGTGTAACTGTGATGGTCTCTTCTCGGCGGAGTCCGGGAAGTGAACACGGTGTTGGAGTTATGTTTGACGTAGGTTGTTCTAGGATCACTTCTTGATCATAGTTGTTCGACCGTGCCTTTGCTCTCTCTTCTCGCTCTCATTTGCGTATGTTAGCCACCATATATGCTAGTCGCTTGCTGCAGCTCCACCTCATACCTTTACCTTACCCATAAGCTTAAATAGTCTTGATCGCGAGGGCGTGAGATTGCTGAGTCCCCGTGACTCACAGATACTTCCAAAACCAGCTTGCAGGTGCCGTTGAACCGTGCAGTGACGCAACCAAGCTCAAGGAGGAGCTCGATGAAGACTTTGTTCGTTGTGTTGTTTTTCCATTTCCAGTTGATCCGTAGTGGAGCCCAGTCGGGACGATCGGGGATCTGTGTAGCTTTTGGGGTAGTCTTCTTTTATTTTGGTTCCGTAGTCGGACCTTGATTGTATCTGGATGTTGTAATGCTTTATTCATGTATTGTGTGAAGTGGCGATTGTAAGCCAACTATGTATCTCTTTCCCTTATGTATTACATGGGTCGTGTGACGATTACCTCACTTGCGACATTGCTTTCAATGCGGTTATGCCTCTAAGTCGTGCTTCGACACGTGGGAGATATAGCCGCATCGAGGGCGTTACATGCAGCTAAGCCCCCGAGTGGGTGGGTTGGTCACCACTCGGTTGGATTTTTGAAACTTATTCGAGTACTGGACTGCAGCTAAGCCCTCGAGTGGGAGGGTTGCTCACCACTCGGTAGGATTTTTTAAACTTAGGCGAGTACTGGACTACAGCTAAGCCCCCGAGTGGGAGGCTTGCTCACCACTCGGTAGGATTTTTTAAACTTAGGCGAGTACTGGACTGCAGCTAAGCCCCCGAGTGGGAGGGTTGCTCTCCACTCGGTAGGATTTTTTAAACTTAGGTGAGTACTAGACTGCAGCTAAGCCCCCGAGTGGGAGGGTTGCTCACCACTCGGTAGGATTTTTCAAACTTAGTCGAGTACTAGACTGCAGCTAAGCCCCTGAGTGGGAGGGTTCCTCACCACTCGGTAGGATTTTTGAAACTTAGGCGAGTACGGGACTGCAGCTAAGCCCCCGAGTGGGAGGGTTCCTCACCACTCGGTAGGATTTTTGAAACTTAGGCGAGTACTGGACTGCAGCTGATGAGGACATGACTACCTTGGATATGACCAAAAATATTGCATATATGCATATTTGTCAGGTGATTTCTAGTGCAAACTATTCAATAATCTATTTATGTTATCCAGAACAAAAATACTTCACACACTTCTGTGTTTTGTCTAATTGCAGGTGTATGGGACATTTGTACAATCCACATATGAAGATAAGGAAGAAAGAGATGTTTATTTTCTGTCCAAAAAGTTCTCTCACGTCACTTTTGGCCCAAGAGAAGATAGAGTCCAAGTCTCTCACGTTCTGGATTCAGATTCGGACTGCACAGACATACCTGACTCAAAACGCACACAAGTTTTTCATACGGACTCCGAATTGGGTGATTTTTTTTTGTTGGAAACTAGATTTCGTGCACTTTCCAACCCAATTGGAATCACCTTCAAATTCGTCCGGAGCGTTGAGTTGTGGACGAAACAATCTGATGCTGCAGCAGAATCCGAGTCAAACTACAAGTCCAAAGGTGTTACATCACCTCCACTTGGGCCCATTGGCCTTGTACGACCTAGATTTAGTTTTAGGCTGCCTTGGGACGTCCTCCCACCTCCTTGGCCGCCACCCCTTGCTCCTATATAAGTAGATCCATCTAGTAGCTTTTCCTTGGGATTTGTTTAGTTAAAAGTTAGCCAACGCAACTTCGTGTACTTCGTTTGTGTCCAACGACCAGACCAAGACCGCTTACGGATCCCCACCATTATCAATACCTCATATATATTTGCAATATTCAGATTGCTTTATCATATTCTTGCTCGTTCAAGAGATGCTTTTATGGATAGATTTTGGGGAGGATTAAACCGTGATATTCAAGAGATACTAATTCATGAAGAGTGTTATCCTATGAACCATTTGTTTCATCTTGCTTGCAAAGCTGAACAGGAAATAAAACGACGTGTTGGCCACGAGGAGAACAAGCGCACGGTGCACATTCCAAGAGTTGATATGATTGTTCCTTCAACTACTAGGCATACTATGACAACCACATCCGTTGTTGTCAGGACTACATCACCTCCACCATGTGACACATCGCCCCCGAGAGTGGCTACATCATCTGAGTTGATCATAAGAGGTAATGACAAAGGTACTGATCTTCCATCTCTACATGAGAATGATGAATGCCTTGTCAATTTGAATGCACCATCTGATGAGCTACCCACTACTTTGATCACACCACCTATTTTAGAGGACTACGTTGATAATTTGACTTTGCCATGTGATCAAACAACTGAAATACCAACAATTTTGAGTGGACCCATTGAATTAACTATTGATGCAAAAGAACCAATGTTTAATCATTTTGATATGACCTCTAATCTTGGTGATGATTCTGTGTTGAATGACTTATTGCATGTTTGCTTATTTAAGCATGTTGTAGCATGTAAATTTGATGCAAGTAAGGTTTATTCACCAATGTTGGGATGGTTTAATGATGAACATTGTCAATCTTTTGAAATGAATAAGAGCTTCACTTATATGTGCAAACTGAGTTGCAATATTTTCATGCCTTCTACTTCTTGTGCTAATTTTTTGGCTTTAGATTTTATGAACTGTGCAAGTTCCTCATCTATTCATGTGTCATATATGCAAAAATCAAGGGAAGTAAAAATGGATGACATATACATATACAACATGTACACCTTGTCTCTTTTGTTAGCCACATTTCAGATTAAGCAACGCCGAGGACGGCTTTATTTTCAAGAAGGGGAGGATGATGAGGACATGACTACCTTGGATATGACCAAAAATATTGCATATATGCATATTTGTCAGGTGATTTCTAGTGCAAACTATTCAATAATCTATTTATGTTATCCAGAACAAAAATACTTCACACACTTCTGTGTTTTGTCTAATTGCAGGTGTATGGGACATTTGTACAATCCACATATGAAGATAAGGAAGAAAGAGATGTTTATTTGCTGTCCAAAAAGTTCTCTCACGTCACTTTTGGCCCAAGAGAAGATAGAGTCCAAGTCTCTCACGTTCTGGATTCAGATCCGGACTGCACAGACATACCTGACTCAAAACGCACACAAGTTTTTCATACGGACTCCGAATTGGGTGATTCTTTTTTTGTTGGAAACTAGATTTCGTGCACTTTCCAACCCAATTGGAATCACCTTCAAATTCGTCCGGAGCGTTGAGTTGTGGACGAAACAATCTGATGCTGCAGCAGAATCCGAGTCAAACTACAAGTCCAAAGGTGTTACATCACCTCCACTTGGGCCCATTGGCCTTGTACGACCTAGATTTAGTTTTAGGCTGCCTTGGGACGTCCTCCCACCTCCTTGGCCGCCACCCCTTGCTCTTATATAAGTAGATCCATCTAGTAGCTTTTCCTTGGGATTTGTTTAGTTAAAAGTTAGCCATTGCAACTTCGTGTGCTTCGTTTGTGTCCAACGACCAGACCAAGACCACTTTTCGGATCCCCACCATTATCAATACTTCATACATATTCGCGATATTCAGATTGCTTTTATCATATTCTTGCTTGTTCTTCGATTGCTTGCAGGAATAGACCTTCGTGGTCAGGTTGATCGTGCTCCGGCGTGGTCAATAACCTCTCGGAGTTGGTTTAGCGATTGCTAAGGCACAACGTCGTTGCACGTTTGTAGTCGGATCGTCAAAGTCGTCTCCACCAAATCGATAGTTATCATCTCATCGAAAGATCGGGACACCCCGCCTCTATCAAGTGGTATCAGTTTTCAGGTTGCTCGGTGAGAATTTCCAGTTTTTCCTAGATTAGATTTATTTTCTTACCTATTGTCCAAGAAAAATCCACAAAAAAGAGTTAGATCTATTCATCCTTTGTCCAAGCCAGTCTGAGCCTTTGCAATTTTCTTTTCATTGCTTGCATAGTTGAATTATCGGTTGCATCGTCGTGTCGAGTTGCTGGTCTTAGTGTCTAGGTCATTTAGAGTTTCGAGTTCTGTTCACATTAGTCACGTCGCCGCTGCATCGTTATCCCTTCCGCTGTCCACCACCCATACATCAATTTCCTCCACGTGCTACCCACCGTTCATTGTCATAATCATAGTTGAGATCGTTCCCATCTTCGCTTGATCCAATCTACATCTTATCTAGTTTGTATTGGAAAGAGGGAGAGAGAAAAAAAGATAGAGAAAAAAACGAGAGAAAAAAAAAGTAAAAAAAAGTCAGAGAAAAAAAAAGAAAGGAAAAGAAAAAAAGTGTGAGAAAAAAAAAGAGAGGAGAAAAAAAAATTCGGATCTATCTAGACACAATCTCGTAGTTGAATTCGGATTGGAATCTGTTTTGTGCACTGTTCAGTAAAACAGGCATAACTTCCTCATATGAAGTCTGTTTTGGCTCCGCGAGTACTCAAATGAAAGCTAGCGATGAGACGCATCTAAATAGTTGCAGAAGCTAGTTCAGTATTTGGCACCTCAACATCAGCTTCTAAATAGGTCTACTGCTATTGTGATCTTCACTTATATCTTGCTGTCCAGGGCTACTTCATATCCTTTGTTGATGCTAGTTGTGCTACGACGTGACCTCATTAGTGTTCTAGGCTCGCGTCTCTAGTTTGGTCTAGCCTAGGACCAGCACAGTACCGTCGTTGAGCGTTTATTCAACATTGCATCTTTGAATTGATTATTGCTAATCTTTTGCTACCATATATAGCCAACCCAGCTCCACATATTTCTACACCGTGTATACGTACGCTCCCCTGGCAATCGCTTTACTCAATATTCGGAGTTACTTGACACTGCTGGTTGCCGATCACCGCCTGCTGCATGGTAAGAACTTGTAAGACATTGATATTTACTTTACTGTGAGCGTTTTACCACCACATCCTAGTAGTTATAGGAACATTATTTTTGTGTTTTGTTTCTTGTTCTACTAATCATGACAGGATCTAGAGTCAATTCATGGGCTTTGTCGATCGCGGGAGACGTGCCACCACCTTTGCAAATACCACAACCGTCACGAGAGGTGCACAAACATCCAAATGCACATGATCAGGTTAATGTATCTATACCACCATTTAATGGCCGTTTTAAACCTGCTTTATATATTGAATGGGAGTTCGACATAAAAAATATATTTGCTTCCCATAATTTCAATGAACATAAAAAGGTTAAGGTTGCGGTTGGTTCTTTCACTGGTTATGCTTTGGTTTGGTGGAGTGAATATTGTCGGTTACACCCTGATTATATACCTACTACTTGGGATGATTTGAAACTTGCCATGCGACATACTTTCGTCCCTGCTTATTATACTCGTGACATGATTAAGAAGTTGCAACACTTAAAACAAGGTAGTGAAACTGTAACAAAATAATTGGAATCACCTTCAAATTCGTCCGGAGCGTTGAGTTGTGGACGAAACAATCTGATGCTGCAGCAGAATCCGAGTCAAACTACAAGTCCAAAGGTGTTACATCACCTCCACCATGTGACACATCGCCCCTGAGAGTGGCTACATCATCTGAGTTGATCATAAGAGGTAATGACAAAGGTACTGATCTTCCATCTCTACATGAGAATGATGAATGCCTTGTCAATTTGAATGCACCATCTGATGAGCTACCAACTACTTTGATCACACCACCTATTTTAGAGGACTACGTTGATAATTTGACTTTGCCATGTGATCAAACAACTGAAATACCAACAATTTTGAGTGCACCCATTGAATTAACTATTGATGCAAAAGAACCAATGTTTAATCATTTTGATATGACCTCTAATCTTGGTGATGATTCTGTGTTGAATGACTTATTGCATGTTTGCTTATTTAAGCATGTTGTAGCATGTAAATTTGATGCAAGTAAGGTTTATTCACCAATGTTGGGATGGTTTAATGATGAACATTGTCAATCTTTTGAAATGAATAAGAGCTTCACTTATATGTGCAAACCGAGTTGCAATATTTTCATGCCTTCTACTTCTTGTGCTAATTTTTTGGCTTTAGATTTTATGAACTATGCAAGTTACTCATCTATTCATGTGTCATATATGCAAAAATCAAGGGAAGTAAAAATGGATGACATATACATATACAACATGTATACCTTGTCTCTTTTGTTAGCCACATTTCAGATTAAGCAACGCCGAGGACGGCTTTATTTTCAAGAAGGGGAGGATGATGAGGACATGACTACCTTGGATATGACCAAAAATATTGCATATATGCATATTTGTCAGGTGATTTCTAGTGCAAACTATTCAATAATCTATTTATGTTATCCAGAACAAAAATACTTCACACACTTCTGTGTTTTGTCTAATTGCAGGTGTATGGGACATTTGTACAATCCACATATGAAGATAAGGAAGAAAGAGATGTTTATTTGCTGTCCAAAAAGTTCTCTCACGTCACTTTTGGCCCAAGAGAAGATAGAGTCCAAGTCTCTCACGTTCTGGATTCAGATTCGGACTGCACAGACATACCTGACTCAAAACGCACACAAGTTTTTCATACGGACTCCGAATTGGGTGAATTTTTTTTGTTGGAAACTAGATTTCGTGCACTTTCCAACCCAATTGGAATCACCTTCAAATTCGTCCGGAGCGTTGAGTTGTGGACGAAACAATCTGATGCTGCAGCAAAATCCGAGTCAAACTACATGTCCAAAGGTGTTACATCACCTCCACTTGGGCCCATTGGCCTTGTACGACCTAGATTTAGTTTTAGGCTGCCTTGGGACGTCCTCCCACCTCCTTGGCCGCCACCCCTTGCTCCTATATAAGTAGATCCATCTAGTAGCTTTTCCTTGGGATTTGTTTAGTTAAAAGTTAGCCATTGCAACTTCGTGTGCTTCGTTTGTGTCCAACGACCAGACCAAGACCACTTTTCGGATCCCCACCATTATCAATACTTCATACATATTCGCGATATTCAGATTGCTTTTATCATATTCTTGCTTGTTCTTCGATTGCTTGCAGGAATAGACCTTCGTGGTCAGGTTGATCGTGCTCCGGCGTGGTCAATAACCTCTCGGAGTTGGTTTAGCGATTGCTAAGGCACAACGTCGTTGCACGTTTGTAGTCGGATCGTCAAAGTCGTCTCCACCAAATCGATAGTTATCATCTCATTGAAAGATCGGGACACCCCGCCTCTATCAGCAGCTAAGCCCCCGAGTGGGAGAGTTGCTCACCACTCGATAGGATTTTTGAAACTTAGGCGAGTACTGGACTGCAGCTAAGCCCCCGAGTGGGAGGGTTGCTCACCACGCGGTAGGATTTTTGAAACTTAGGCGAGTACTGGACTGCAGCTAAGCCCCTGAGTGGGAGGGTTGCTCACCACTCGGTAGGATTTTTTAAACTTAGGGGAGTACTGGACTGCAGCTAAGCCACCGAGTGGGAGGGTTGCTCACCACTCGGTAGGATTTTTTAAACTTAGGCGAGTACTGGACTGCATCTAAGCCCCCGAGTGGGAGGGTTGCTCAC
>NC_041390.1:294500125-294583438 GCF_002162155.2 Triticum dicoccoides
TTTGAAACTTAGGCGAGTACTAGACTGCAGCTAAGCCCCCGAGTGGGAGGGTTGCTCACCACTCAGTAGGATTTTTCAAACTCAGGCGAGTACTGGACTGCAGCTAAGTCCCCGAGTGAGAGGGTTGCTCACCACTCGGTAGGATTTTTGAAACTTAGGCGAGTACCAGACTGCAGCTAAGACCCCGAGTGGGAGGGTTGCTCACCACTCGGTAGGATTTTTGAAACTTAGGCGAGTACTGGACTGCAGCTAAGCCCCCTGAGTGGGAGGCATGCTCTCCACTCGGTAGGATTTTTGAAACTTAGGCGAATCGGGTTCGCAGCTAAGCCCCCGAGTGAGCGGATTGCCCCTCACTCGGTGGGATTTTGTTTTTTTTTTAAACTTAGGGGAATCGGATTCACGGCTAAGCCACCCACTGGGGGATTTTGGGCACATGTATAAGTAATAACAATCATTTAGGAGGTTGCAAAACCATGTATTTGATTAAACAAACTGAAAGGTACTTCTTATTACATCTCAACAGTCTGAATGCTTAAGTGTAAAAGGGGCGGAGCAGCTCCACTTTCCAAGTGCGTGGCTCGTATTTCTTCTGCTCGTCATTGTATAAGTGGTATGCTCCGTTGTGGAGCACTCTGGTGACAATGAAGGGGCCTTCCCAAGCAGGAGCGAGCTTGTGTGGTTTCTGCTGATCCACTCGAAGAACCAAGTCTCCTTCTTGAAATCCCTGACCCCTCACGTTTCTGGCGTGGAATCAACACAGGTCTTGCTGATAAATGGTCGACCGGATCAGGGCCATCTCTCTTTCCTCTTCTAGGAGATCAATTACGTCTTGCCAAGCCTGTTCTGCTTCATCTTCTGAGAAAAGCTCGACCCGGGGTACATTGTGAAGCAAATCACTCGGAAGTACAGCCTCAGCCCCATAGACCAAGAAGAATGGCGTTCGACCAGTCGAGCGATTAGGAGTTTTCATCAATCCCTAAAGTACTGATGGAAGTTCATCGACCCAAGCGCCTACTGCATGCTTGAGATCACGCATCAACCGGGGTTTCAGTCCTTTGAGAACCAATCCGTTTGCTCTTTCAGCTTTTCCATTCGACTGGGGATGGGCGACTCAAGCATAGTCGACTCGAGTGCCTTGGGAAGCACAGAATGCTCTGAACTCATCAGAATTGAAGTTTGACCCATTATCAATGACGATGATGTGCGAAACACCATATCTGAATGTTAACTCTCTGATGAAGCTGACCGCGGTACTGGCTTCAAGGCTTTTGATAGGCTTGGCTTCAATCCATTTAGTGAACTTGTCGACTGCCACGAGTACATGATTGAAGCCACTCCTACCATTCCTTGATGTCTACTACACAACCTTCTTCTTGTAGACGTTGTTGGGCCTCCAAGTGCATAGGTTTGTAGGACAGTAGCAAATTTCTCTCAAGTGGATGACCTAAGGTTTATCAATCCGTAGGAGGTGTAGGATGAAGATGGTCTCTCTCAAGCAACCCTGCAACCAAATAACAAAGAGTCTCTTGTGTCCCCAACACACCCAATACAGTGGTAAATTGTATAGGTGCACTAGTTCAGCAAAGAGATGGTGATACAAGTGGTATATGGATGGTAGATAAAGGTTTTGTAATCTGAAAATATAAAAACAGCAAGGTAACTAATGACCAAAGTGAGCGTAAATGATATTGCGATGTGTTGAAACAAGGCCTAGGGTTCATACTTTCACTAGTGCAAGTTCCCTCAACAATAATAACATAATTGGATCATATAACTATCCCTCAACATGCAACAAAGAGTCACTCCAAAGTCAGTAATAGCGGAGAACAAACGAAGAGATTATTGTAGGGTACGAAACCACCTCAAAGTTATCCTTTCCGATCGATCTATTCAAGAGTCCGTAGTAAAATAACATGAAGCTATTCTTTCTGTTTGATCTATCATAGAGTCCGCACTAGAATAACACCTTAAGACACAAATCAACCAAAACCCTAATGTCACCTAGATACTCCATTGTCACCTCAAGTATCTATGGGTATGATTATACGATATGCATCACACAATCTCAGATTCATCTATTCAAACCAACACAAAGTACTTCAAAGAGTGCCCCAAAGTTTCTACTGGAGAGTCAAGACGAAAACGTCTGCCAACCCCTATGCATAGGTTCATGGGCGGAACCCGCAAGTTGATCACCAAAACATACATCAAGTGGATCAATAGAATACCCCATTGTCACCACGGGTATCCCACGCAAGGCATACATCAAGTGTTCTCAAATCCTTAAAGACTCAATCCGATAAGATAACTTCAAAGGGAAAACTCAATCCATCACAAGAGAGTAGAGGGGGAGAAACATCATAAGATCCAACTATAATAGCAAAGGTCGCGATACATCAAGATCATACCACCTCAAGAACACGAGAGAGAGAGAGATCAAACACATAACTACTGGTACATACCCTCAGCCCCGAGGGTGGACTACTTCCTCCTCGTCATGGAGAGCACCGGGATGATGAACATGGCCACCGGAGAGGGATTGCCCCCTCCAGCAGGGTGTCAGAACGGGTCTAGATTGGTTTTTCGGTGGCTACAGAGGCTTCTGGCGGTGGAACTCCCGATCTATTGTGCTCCCCGCAGTTTTTAGGGTATATGGGTATATATAGGAGGAAGAAGTATGTCGATGGATCTCCGGGCTGTCCACGAGGCAGGGGGCGCGCCCAGGGGGTGGGCACGCCTCCCACCCTCGTGGGCAGCCCAGGACTCTTTTGGTCCATCTCTGATACTCCGTGGGCTTCTTCTGGTCCAAAAATAAGTTCCGTGAAGTTTCAGGTCAATTGGACTCCGTTTGATTTTCCTTTTCTGCGATACTCTAAAACAAGGAAAATACAGAAACTGGCACTGGGCTCTAGGTTAATAGGTTAGTCCCAAAAATCATATAAAATAGCATATAAATGCATATAAAACATCCAAGGTTGATAATGTAATAGCATGGAACAATCAAAAATTATAGATACGTTGGAAACGTATCAGCATCCCCAAGCTTAATTCCTACTCGTCCTCGAGTAGGTAAATGATAAAAACATATTTTTTGATGTGGAATGCAACCTAACATATTTATCCATGTAGTTCTCTTTATTGTGGCAAGAATATTCAGATCCATAAGATTCAAGACAAAAGTTTAATATTGACATAAAAATAATAATACTTCAAGCATACTAACCAAGCAATTATGTCTTCTCAAAATAACATGGCCAAAGAAAGCTATCCCTACAAAATCATATAGTCTGGCTATGCTCTATCTTCACCACACAAAATATTTAAATCATGCACAACCCCGATGACAAGCCAAGCAATTGTTTCATACTTTTGATGTTCTCAAACTTTTTCAATCTTCACGCAATACATGAGCGTGAGCCATGGACATAGCACTATAGGTGGAATAGAATGGTGGTTGTGGAGAAGACAAAAAGGGAGAAGATAGTCTCACACCAACTAGGCGTATCAACGGGCTATGGAGATGTCCATCAATAGATATCAATGTGAGTGAGTAGGGATTGCCATGCAACGGATGCACTAGAGCTATAAGTGTATGAAAGCTCAAAAGAAACTAAGTGGGTGTGCCTCCAACTCGCTTGCTCACGAAGACCTAGGGCATTTTGAGAAAGCCCATCATTGGAATATACAAGCCAAGTTATATAATGAAAGATTCCCACTAGTATATGAAAGTGACAACATAGGAGACTCTCTATCATGAAGATCATGGTGCTACTTTGAAGCACAAGTGTGGTAAAAGGATAGTAGCATTGCCCCTTCTCTCTTTTTCTCTCATTTTTTTTGTTTTTTCTGGGCCTTCTCTTTTTTTAAAGGCCTTTTATTTTATTTTATTTTTATTATTTTTCATCCAGAGTCTCATCACGACTTGGGGAATCATAGTCTCCATCATCCTTTCCTCACATGGGACAATGCTCTAATAATGATGATCATCATACTTTTATTTACTTACAACTCAAGAATTACAACTCGATACTTAGAACAAAGTATGACTCTATATGAATGCCTCCGGCGGTGTACCAGGATGTGCAATAACTCATGAGTGACATGTATGAAAGAATTACGAATGGTGGCTTTGCCACAAATACGATGTCAACTACATGATCATGCTAAGCAATATGACAATGATGGAGCGTGTCATAATAAACGGAACGGTGGAAAGTTGCGTGGCAATATATCTCGGAATGGCTATGGAAATGCCATAATAGGTAGGTATGGTGGCTATTTTAAGGAAGGTATATGGTGGGTTTAAGGTACTGGCAAAAGTTGCGAGGTACTAGAGAGGCTAGCAATGGTGGAAGGGTGAGAGTGTGTATAATCCATGGACTCAACATTAGTCATAAATAACTCACATACTTATTGCAAAAATCTATTAGTTATCGAATAAAGTACTACGCGCATGCTCCTAGGGGATAGATTGGTAGGAAAAGACCATCGCGCGTCCCCGACTGCCACTCATAAGGAAGACAATCAATAAATAAATCATGCTCCGACTTCACCACATAACGGTTCACCATACGTGCATGCTACAGGAATCACAAACTTCAACACAAGTATCTCTCAAATTCACAACTACTCAAGTAGAATGATTCTAATATCACCATCTTCATATCTCAAAACAATCATCAAGTATCAAACTTCTCATAGTATTCAATGCACTTTATATGAAAGTTTTTATTATATCCCTCTTGGATGCCCATGATATTAGGACTAAATTCATAACCAAAGCAAATTACCATGCTGCTTAGGACTCTCAAAATAATATAAGTGACGCATGAGAGTTCATCTATTTCTATAAAATAAAACCACCACCGTGCTCTAAAAAAGATATAAGTGAAGCACTAGAGCAAATGACAAACTACTCCAAAAGATATAAGTGAAGATCAATGAGTAGTCCAATAATTATGCAACTATGTGAAGACTCTCTAACATTTAATAATTTCAGATCTTGGTATTTTATTCAAACAGCAATCAAATCAAAAGAAAATGAAATGACGCTCCAAGCAAAACACATATCATGTGGTAAATAAAAATATAGCTCCAAGTAAAGTTACCGATGAATGAAGACGAAAGAGGGGATGCCTTTCGGGGCATCCCCAATCTTAGGCTCTTGGTTGTCCTTGAATATTACCTTGGGGTGCCTTGGGCATCCCCAGTCTTAGGCTCTTGCCACTCCTTATTCCATAGTCCATCGAATCTTTACCCAAAACTTGAAAACTTCACAACACAAAACTTAACAGAAAAATCGTAAGCTTCGTTAGTATAAGAAAATATATCACCACTTTTGGTACTGTTGTGAACTCATTCCAAATTCATATTGGTGTAATATCTACTATATTCCAACTTATCTATGGTTCATACCCTCCGATAATACTCATAGATTCATCAAAATAAGCAAACAACACAATGAAAACAGAATCTGTCAAAAACAAAACAGTCTGTAGTAATCTGTTACTCTTGAATACTTTTGTAACTCCAAAGATCCTGATAAATTAGGAAGTCCTAGGCAACTTATATAATGATCTGTTGCAGTTACAATTAGTATTTTATCGCTCTCTGGTAGAAAATTAAAACTATTTTCGTGAGCGCATACTTTCTGTTTTTTACAGCAAGATCAAATAACAATCACCCAAGAAGGTCCTAAAGGCTTTACTTGGCACAGACACTAATTAAAACATAAAAAACACAATCATAACATAGGATTGATTATTTATTTATTACTAAACAGGAACAAAAAGCAAGGAACAAAAATAAAGTTGGGTTGCCTCCCAACAAGCGCTATCGTTTAACGCCCCTAGCTAGGCATGATGATTTCAATGATGCTCACATAAAAGATAAGAATTGAAACATAAAGAGAGCATCATGAAGAATATGACTAGCACATTTAAGTCTAACCCTCTTCCTATGCATAGGGATTTTGTTATTAAACAACTTATGAGAACAATCATCAACTAGCATAGGAGGGCAAAACAAGCATAACTTCAAAACTTTAAGCACATAGAGAGGAAACTTGATATTATTGCAATTCTTACAATCATATATTCCTCCCTCATAATAATTTTCAGTAGCTTCATGAATGAATTCAACAATATAACTATCACATAAAGCATTCTGTTCATGATCTACAAGCATAGAAATTTTATTACTCTCCACATAAGCAAAATTCTTCTCATTCGGAATAGTGGGAGTATCATAAGAAACTCGTATACTATAAATTGTTTCCATATTAAAAGAGTAATGTTCAGAAAAGGGGTAATAATAATCATGAAAAGTTTTATAAATATAATCATCATTACTTTTTATAGCATAAGTATCATCACAATAATCATCATAAGTAGCAACTTTGTTCTCATCATAATCAATTGAAACCTCTTCCAAGATAGTGGAATCATTACTAAATAAAGTCATGACCTCTCCAAATCCACTTTCATAATTGTCATAATAAGATTCAACATCCTCCAAAATAGTGGGATCATTACTTCCTAAAGTTGACACTCTTCCAAACCCACTTTCATCAATATAATCATCTTAAGTAGGAGGCATGCTATCATCATAATAAATTTGGATATCAAAACTTGGGAGACTAAAAATATCATCTTCATTAAACATAGCTTCCTCAAGCTTGGGACTAACATTAATTGTAGCAAATATATTCTCAAAAACATCATCTTCATCAAACATAGCATCCCCAAGCTTGGGCCTTTTCATATCATAAGCATAATCACTCTCATCACTAATAGTATGGATAGCACCAATAGTATAGCAATTATCATCATCACAAGGAGTAATAGGAGCAACATCATTTGGCAGACATACCTTTTTACCTTTGCTTCTCCATCTTTTCTTCTTCTTCACCACATCATGTGTGGGTTCAATCCTCTTTTTGGAGCTCCTTATTAATGAGATTGGTTGAATAGAAGGCTCCTCCTCGTTACCTGATTCATCATAAGAAATAATAGGAGGATATTGGGAAGTCTCTTCCCTTTCGTTAGTATTCTCTTCATCTTATATTTCTTTTCTTTTCTTTATATAATTGTCAATATAAGGATTTTCAATGCAATTCACCGCACAATACATATAAATTTCTTCTAGATCAATATCGAGGAATTTCTCGAGGTTATATTCTGGAATAATCTTAGTTTGACGTTTCATTTCTTCATTACCCAAAATCAAACTAAGTTCATTATAATGTGCAAGGGAAATAAAATCATCACAATTTTTGGACACGATTCGATCATGAAACAATTTGCATTTGATATTTAAATTACCATGTTCATTGCAAAGTTCACAAGTATGGCTAAGAAATTTTAAATTTTCAGCACTAACAATTAGCCATTCTTGCAACCATTTAGTTTCTAAATGCTTATGCCTCTTGCAATATCTATCTTCCCTATTTGGTGTGTACTTGCAAACCCAATGCACTCCACAAAAATGGACATGTTTATAGGAGACATTTTCATCATAACTAGTGCAATCATCATTAGTACTATGGATATTCAAGGAGTTCATACTAACAACATTGCAATCATGCTCACCATTCAAAGATTTAGTGCCAAACATTTTATAGCATTCTTCTTCTAACACTTTGGCACAATTTTCCTTTCCATCATACTTACAAAAGATATTAAAAAGATGAAGCGTATGAGGCAAACTCAATTCCATTTTTTTGTAGTTTTCTTTTATAAACTAAACTAGTGATAAAATGAGAAACAAAAAGATTCGATTGCAAGATCTAAAGATATACCATCAAGCGCTAACCTCCCCGACAACGGTGCCAGAAAAGAGCTTGATGTCTACTACACAACCTTCTTCTTATAGACGTTGTTGGGCCTTCAAGTGCAGAGGTTTGTAGGACAGTAGCAAATTTCCTTCAAGTGGATGACCTAAGGTTTATCAATCCGTAGGAGGCGTAGGATGAAGATGGTCTCTCTCAAGCAACCCTGCAACAAAATAACAAAGAGTCTCTTGTGTCCCCAACACACCCAATACAATGGTAAATTGTAGAGGTGCACTAGTTCGGCAAAGAGATGGTGATACAAGTGGTATATGGATGGTAGATAAAGGTTTTTGTAATCTGAAAATATAAAAACAGCAAGGTAACTAATGATAAAAGTGAGTGTAAACAGTATTGCAATGTGTTGAAACAAGGCCTAGGGTTCATACTTTCACTAGTGCAAGTTCCCTCAACAATAATAACATAATTGGATCATATAACTATCCCTCAACATGCAACAAAGAGTCACTCCAAAGTCACTAATAGCGGAGAACAAACGAAGAGATTATTGTAGGGTATGAAACCACCTCAAAGTTATCCTTTCTGATCGATCTATTCAAGAGTCCGTAGTAAAATAACATGAAGATATTCTTTCCGTTCGTTCTATCATAGAGTTCGTACTAGAATAACACCTTAAGACACAAATCAACCAAAACCCTAATGTCACCTAGATACTCCATTGTCACCTCAAGTATCCATGGGTATGATTATACGATATGCATCACACAATCTCAGATTCATCTATTCAAACCAACACAAAGTACTTCAAAGAGTGCCCCAAAGTTTCTACCGGAGAGTCAAGACGAAAACGTGTGCCAACCCCTATGCATAGGTTCATGGGCGGAACCCGCAAGTTGATCACCAAAACACATCAAGTGGATCAATAGAATACCCCATTGTCACCACGGGTATCCCACGCAAGACATACATCAAGTGCTCTCAAATCCTTAAATACTCAATCTGATAAGATAACTTCAAAGGGAAAAATCAATCCATTACAAGAGAGTAGAGGGGGAGAAACATCATAAGATCCAACTATAATAGCAAAGCTCGCGATACATCAAGATCGTACCACCTCAAGAACACGAGAGAGAGAGAGATCAAACACATAGCTACTGGTACATACCCTCAGCCCCGAGGGTGGACTACTCCCTCCTCGTCATGGAGAGCACCGGGATGATGAATATGGCCACCGGAGAGGGATTGCCCCCTCCGGCAGGGTGCCGAAATGGGTCTAGATTGGTTTTTCGGTGGCTACGGAGGCTTCTGGCGGCGGAACTCCCGATCTATTGTGCTCCCCGAAGTTTTTAGGGTATATGGGTATATATAGGAGGAAGAAGTACGTCGGTGGATCTCCGGGTTGTCCACGAGGCAGGGGCGCGCCCAGGGCCTCGTGGGCAGCCCGGGACTCTTTTGGTCCATCTCCGATACTCCGTGGGCTTCTTCTGGTCCAAAAATAAGTTCCGTGAAGTTTCAGGTCAATTGGACTCCGTTTGATTTTCCTTTTCTGCGATACTCTAAAACAAGGAAAAACATAAACTAGCACTGGGCTCTAGGTTAATAGGTTAGTCCCAAAAATCATATAAAATAGCATATAAATGCATATAAAATATCCAAGGTTGATAATATAATAGCATGGAACAACCAAAAATTGTAGATATGTTGGAGACGTATCAGTCCTCAGAGGTCCAACCATATCTAACCCCCAGACAGCAAAGGGCCAGATGAGCGGAATGGTCTTCAGGGCTGATGCAGGCTTGTGAGTCATGTTGGAGTAAAACTCGCAACCTTCACATTTGTCGACTATTTCCTTCGCCATTTCATTTGCTCGTGGCCAATAAAATCCCGCTCGGTATGCTTTGGCCACAATGGTCCGAGAAGACGGATGGTGACCATAGGTCCCCGAGTGGATGTCGTTGAGGATCACTCGACCTTCTTCTGGTGTTATGCATTTTTGGCTGACTCCCGTTACACTTTCTTTGAACAACTGTCCTCTTATCAAAGTAAAGGATTTGGATCGACGGACGATCTGTCGAGCCTCTTCTTCATCCTCTGGGAGTTCCTTCCTAAGAATGTATGCAATGTATGGCATTGTACAGTTGGGAGTGATGACCAAAACCTCCATGATCAAGTCGACCATGGCTGGGACTTCGACTTCAGTCGGATCAGTGGCACTCTTAGGTTGTGGGGGCTCTTCTGTAAAAAGGATCTTCCTGAACTGAAGGTGTATGAATATGTTCCAAAAACACATTGCTAGGAATGGTCTCTCTCTTGGAACCTATCTTTGCCAATTCATTAGTCGCTTGATTTTTCAGTCGGGGTATATGATGGAGCTCTAACCCGTCAAACTTCTTCTCTAACTTTCTCACCACATTGCAATAACCAGTCATAGCTGGACTCCTGACGTCCCATTCTTTCATTACTTGATTAACCACCAGATCTGAGTCACCGTAGACCATTAAGCGACGGACACCGAGTGAAATGGCCATACACAACCCGTACAGAAGTGATTCGTATTCATCCTCATTGTTGGAGGAATCAAAATGAATTTGAAGAACGTAGCTGAGTCTGTCTCCTCGGGGGGATACCAAAACCACCGCAGCACCCGAACCATTCAGCATCTTGGATCCATCAAAGAACATGGTCCAATGCTCCGAGTGAATCTGAGTCGGTAGTTGCTGCTCAACCCACTCGGTGAGGAAATCTACTATTGCTTGGGACATGATAGCTTTGTTTGCCTCAAACTTGATATCCAAGGGAAGGAGTTCAGTCACCCACTTTGCCACTCGACCAGTTGCATCTCTGTTGTTCAGAATTTCTGACAATGGTGCGTCGCTGACGACTGTAATGGAGTGATCAGAGAAATAATGTGCAACCTTCTTCGTGGTCATATAAATTCCATAGACAAGATTCTGATAATGTGGATATCTTTGCTTGGATGGAGTGAAAACTTCGGAAATATAGTATACTGGGCACTGAACTTTATAGGCTTTTCCTTTTTCTTCCCGCTCAACCGTGAGTACTGTACTGACAACTTGTCCAGTGGCTGCAATATAAAGCAGTAAAGGCTCTTTGCTAATTGGGGCAGCGAGCACCAGCTGGGTGGAAAGCAGGGCTTTGAGCTCTACAAACGTTGCGTCAACTTCAGGAGTCCACTCGAACTTGTCAGATTTCTTCATCGGTCGGTAAAGAGGCAATGCCTTTTCACCGAGGCGAGAGATGAATCGACTCAAGGCGGCCAAACAACCTATAAGCTTCTGAACATCATGCACACGCACGGGGCGCTTCATCTGCAGTATGGCACCAACTTTCTCTGGGTTCGCGTCGATCCCTTGTTCGGAAACAAGGAAACCGAGTAACTTTCCACCAGGAACTTCGAATGTGCACTTTGATGGATTAAGCTTGATATCATACCTTCTCAGGTTGGCAAAGGTTTCAGCAAGGTCAGCCAGCAGGTCGGAACCTTTACGCGACTTGACAACAATGGCATCCATGTATGCTTCCACATTCCGACCAATTTGAGTGAGCAGACACTTCTAAATCATCCTCATAAATGTGGCACCAGCGTTCTTGAGACCAAATGGCATGGTGACATAACAAAAGCATCTGAATGGAGTGATGAAAGCTATTTTTATCTCATCGGGTCCATACAGTCGGATCTGATGATACCCGGAGTAGGCATCCAAAAAAGACAAAAGCTCACACCCCGCTATCGAGTCAACAATTTGGTCAATACGGGGGAGAGGAAAATGATCTTTTGGGCAGGCCCGATTGATATGCTTGAAGTCAATGCACATACGAAGTGAGTCGTCCTTTTTGGGGACCATGACAACATTGGCGAGCCACTCGGAGTGGTAAATTTCTCGGATAAACTCAGCTGCCAGGAGCCGAGCCACTTCCTCGCCGATTGCTTTTCTCTTCTATATGGCAGACCGGCGAAGATGTTCCTTGACTGGTTTCACTTTCGGGTCAACTCGCAAATGGTGCTCAGCCAGTCCCCTGGGTACACCCGGCATGTCAGAAGGTTTCCATGCAAAGATGTCCTAGTTCTCATGGAGGAACTGCATGAGCGCTTCTTCCTATTTGTTGTCGAGTGATGTTGAGATATGAGTAGGAGCAGCATTAGGATCGGTTAGGTGAATATGAATTGGCTTCGTTTCACCGGACGACAGAAATTGATAGAGGCAAAGGTGTCCCATCTTTCGATGAGATGGTGGATTTCGCTTTGGTGGAAGTCGACTTTGACGATCCGACTACGAACGTGCGAGGACGTCGCGCCTTAGCAATCGCTAAACCAACTCCGAGAGGTTATTGACCACGCCGGAGCACGATCAACCTGACCACGAGGGTCTGTTTCCTGCGAGCAAACAAAGAACAAGCAAGAAACTAAGATTGCAATCTGGATATTGCGAATATAAGACGAAAGCTTTATTGATCAAGGTGGGGTTCTGTGACGCCTTTGTCTGGTCGTTGAACACAAACGAAGTACGCGAAGTTGCAGCTATGGCGAACTTTTAATCTAAACAAAACCCAAAGTCTAAACGATGCCCTAAGGGCTGTATATATGGAGGAAGAGGGGGGAATTTCGTGGCCCTTGGTGGAGGGGTCCGAAATCAACCCTATCTCTTGTTTCCCCACACATACGGACTCTAAAAATAGCCTATACTTATGTATTTCGAAATTACATGGGCCTGGCCCAATAATAAGGTGACGCAGCACCTAAAATAGCCTCGGGACGAAATTTATGAAGTGGCATCTTGTATATTTCGTACAAGGCTTCATGCACCCATTATGGTGGCTTCAAAGTCCTGAAATCATCACTTGTAACTCCGTTCTTGTTTCCCTTGCGCATGCCATCATCTCCATGCTTGTTCTTGCTCCAATGTTCATCCTTCTCCAAGCTAGGCACTTCATTTGTAAGCAAAACAAATGTATCCAATTTAGGCAGCATCATATTCTCATGAACATTAGAATCATTACAAAGAAACGAAAGTACCTGGTAATTTAGTTGGCGTGCACGAGCTCTAGTAATTGGTCCAGTCTGTATAGCAGCAGGGCCTGTGGGTGTAACAATTGTATTGATGTCCTCATCATCCTCCCCTTCTTGAAATGAAGTCGTCCTCGACGAAAGTTCATCTTCCTCACCCAAATAAGGCTTCAAATCTGCAATGTTAAAAGTGGGACTAACCCCAAAATCTGCAGGCAGCTCAAGTTTATATGCATTATCATTTATTTTCTCTAACACCTTAAAGGGACCATCAGCACGTGGCATTAGCTTTGATTTGCGCAAATCAGGAAATCTATCCTTACGCAAATGTAACCAAACAAGATCTCCAGGTGAAAACACAACATGTTTTCTACCCTTATCTCCAGCAAGTTTATATTTAGCATTCATACGCTCAATGTTTTCCTTAGTTAACTCATGCATTTTTAAAATCAATTCAGCACGTTGTTTAGCATCAAAATTAACCTTCTCCGAAGATGGAAGAGGCAACAAATCAATAGGTGCACGAGGTAGGAAACCATACACAACTTCAAAAGGGCACATCTTAGTAGTAGAATGCAATGAACGATTATAAGCAAATTCAATATGAGGCAAGCATTCCTCCCACATTTTCTTATTATTCTTCAAAACAGCCCTAAGCATAGTAGACAACGTTCTATTGACTACTTCAGTTTGTCCATCAGTTTGGGGGTGACAAGTAGTACTACAAAGCAGTTTAGTCCCCAACTTAGCCCATAAACATCTCCAAAAGTGGCTAAGAAATTTAGTATCACGATCTGAAACAATAGTATTTGGCACACCATGCAAGCGAATAATTTCACGAAAGAACAAATCAGCAACATTAACAGCATCATCACTTTTATGACATCCTGCACTTCACGTTCAGCTTTACAAGCAAGATGGAATAAAGAGTGATATTAGTATACTCCTTATAGTCTAGAATGGTCTGAATCTCTCTATTTAATCCACCTAGAAAACGTGCAAGCATAGCTTCATTCTCCTCAACAATACCACATCTAATCATGCCAGTTTGTAATTCCTGATAATATTCTTCTACAGAATTTTTCCCTTGTCTTAAACGCTGCAATTTTTGAAGCAATTCACGTTGATAATATGGTGGAACCCAACGCGTACGCATAGCAGTTTTCAAAGCAGCCCAAGTAGTTGGAATAGGATATAATCTACAATGTTCAGACCACCATACACATGCAAAACTAGTGAAAGCACAAACGGCAGCAGCAACTCGTCTCTCCTCAGGATATTGTAAACATGTAAATCGTTGTTCAGTTTCTAACTCCCAAGTAAGATATATATCAGGAACATATCTACCCTCAGATGGTGGAATATTCAATTTCAGTTTAGGAATATGGACATCATCTCGTACCTGAGGTGGTGGTGCAGGCCTACCATTACGAATATATACCTGAGGTCGACCTGCTGGTGGTGGTACAGGTGGCTGCACGTAGTGTTGATTTTGATCAACCTCATCCTCATAATCTCCCACATAATCATCCTCCTCCGCATCAGCAGCACCAATAGTTTGGCCAAACTCAAGAGGAACACGGCTTGCTCGGCGGAGGTCTGCTTCGCGACGTGGAGGTAGTCGTTATTGTTGTTGTTGGAGAGGTGCGTTAGGTGCAGCGGGTGGTGGTGGTGGAAGACGCGCGAGCAATTCATTAAACTTGTTATCGAGCTTTGTTTCGAACGTCTTCTCAAAGCCAGTGATCTTCTCCATGGCCTCTTCAAAATTGTTCAGCACATCTTGCACCTGTTCAGTCATCATTTGCTGAAACTTATCATGAAGCTCCTTGTTCGATAAATTCTCCCAGTCAATCTCGTCGGCTTGTGATCCTGGCATGGTTAGCAGCAATAGAAACACACAAGAATATGATCCTACAGACTACGAACAAGTGGTGGTGGTGGGTGTCACAAATCCGTCAAGCAAATCTCAAATTCTTACCAGTTCTTACCCAGCAGCAGGCGGTGATCGGCAACCGTTGTAGTCAAAAACTCTCAAAGCTTGGATAGAGCGATTACCAGGGAGAGTCAAACGCACGACGTAGATGTATGTGGAGCTGGGAAGGCTTATAATATGGTAGCAAAAAGGGTCAGCAATAATCAATTCAGAGATGCAAAGTTGAATAAACGCTCAACGACGGTACTGTGCTGGTCCTAGGCTAGACTGTGCTAGAGACGCGAGCCTAGAACACTAACAAAATCACGGCGCGGCACGTAAACAAGGGAAAAGCACACTCTGAATTTTTTTATTTTTTCGCTCTTTTTTTTGCGCTCTTTTTTTTGCGCTGCTTTTTTTTTTGCGAAAAATCACTATAATGGCGAGTGTCTCAAAACTCTTCCTAGCTCAAACTGACAGGATGGGCACGAAATTTTTTCGACCAATTTTTTTTTTCGACTGCCCGGACCCAAAAACTGGAAACGGGTCAAAAAAAACTTCCTATAATGGCACCTGTCTCAAAACACTCAGAAACACCTAAAAATAGGATAGCCAGAATTTTTTTCGAAAAATGCGTTTTCGAAAAATTTTGGGCCTAAACGGAGCGTGGCTACCCGACTCTTTTTTTTTTCGAAACCTACTCCGGCAAGGAAACACGAATCGGAATCGAGATGGATCCCGAAAACAAACCTAATAAGCAAAGAACTCGGATTGGTGGTGGATATATGGTGGTGGTATATGGCAGCGGTGGTGGTAGCGGTGGTAGTATATGGATATGGATCGGTGGTGGTATATGGACACGGATTGGTGGTGGTATATGGATACGAATTCGGAGCGGTGGTGGTAGATGGCAGGGGCGATGATGATGGTGCGGCGGCGGCGTGACAACTTATGACCAGAACTCGAAACTCTAAAAGACTAGACTCTAAGACCAGCAACTAGACACGACGATGCAACCGCAAATTCAACAAAGCAAAACCCTAAAAAGATTATGCAAGGCTCAGATTGGTTCGGATATGATGAACTAACCCTAAATTTTTTTTTGTGGCTTTTTCGTGGACTATAGGTATGAAGAACAGACTCGATCTAAACTATGAAAAACTGTAAAATCTCACCGAGCAACCTGGAAATCTGATACCACTTGATAGAGGCAAAGGTGTCCCGTCTTTCGATGAGATGGTGGATTTCGCTTTGGTGGAAGTCGACTTTGACGATCCGACTACGAACGTGCGAGGACGTCGCGCCTTAGCAATCGCTAAACCAACTCCGAGAGGTTATTGACCACGCCGGAGCACGATCAACCTGACCACGAGGGTCTGTTTCCTGCGAGCAAACGAAGAACAAGCAAGAAACTAAGATTGCAATCTGGATATTGCGAATATAAGATGAAAGCTTTATTGATCAAGGTGGGGTTCTGTGACGCCTTTGTCTGGTCGTTGAACACAAACGAAGTACGCGAAGTTGCAGCTATGGCGAACTTTTAATCTAAACAAAACCCAAAGTCTAAACGATGCCCTAAGGGCTGTATATATGGAGGAAGAGGGGGGAATTTTGTGGCCCTTGGTGGAGGGGTCCGAAATCAACCCTATCTCTTATTTCCCCACACATACGGACTCTAAAAATAGCCTATACTTATGTATTTCGAAATTACATGGGCCTGGCCCAATAATAAGGTGACGCAGCACCTAAAATAGCCTCGGGACGAAATTTATGAAGTGGCATCTTGTATATTTCGTCCAAGGCTTCATGCACCCATTATGGTGGCTTCAAAGTCCTGAAATCATCACTTGTCACTCCGTTCTTGTTTCCCTTGCGCATGCCATCATCTCCATGCTTGTTCTTGCTCCAATGTTCATCCTTCTCCAAGCTAGGCCCTTCATTTGTAAGCAAAACAAATGTATCCAATTTAGGCAGCATCATATTCTCATGAACATTAGAATCATTACCAAGAAACGAAAGTACCTGGTAATTTAATTGGCGTGCACGAGCTCTAGTAATTGGTCCAGTATGTATAGCAGCAGGGGCTGTGGGTGTAACAATTGTATTGATGTCCTCATCAGAACTCCTGCAAAATGTTAGTGACAGCAGGAGGCAAAGAGGAAGGCACGTCCTCGAATGAAAATAATGCCTCTTTGCACACAAAAGCATAGCAAACAGATTTGCTGAAATCTAGCTCATCAATATCAGATTTGGTGGCAAATAAACATGCACTTTTCAATTTAATTTCAGAAGCAACACTAGATGGTTTATTATTAGGCTTCATTTGTTGCTCAAATTCTTTTGCCACAATCTGATTTTCACTCTTATTCTTCTCCTGTTGTGCTTTATTAGCTCTATTAATATCATCTTTCAAAATGGAATCAGGAGTCATAGGAAGCAAAGTAATATTTTTATCCTTATGAACAAGAGTATAGTGATTGTTTCTACCATGGTGTACAGAATTTTTATCAAATTGCCATGGTCTACCAAGTAATAAGGAACATACTTGCATAGGTACCACATCACAATCAACATAATCAGCATATGTAGAGATACTAAAATGCACACGAACAGTACGTGTTACCTTAACCTTGCCGCTGTTGTTGAACCATTGGATGTAGTAAGGATGTGGATGTGGTCTTGTGGTGAGAGAAAGCTTCTCCACCATCTCCATGCTAGCCAAGTTGTTGCAGCTCCCTCCGTCTATGATGACGCGCACAGAACGTTCCTTCACAACTCCCTTGGTATGGAACAAATTGTGCCTCTGATTTTGCTCAGCTTGTGTGACCTGCACACTCAAAACACGTTGAGCAACTAAACATTCATACCTGTCAGCGTCTTCAGGAGCCATGTATTGCGTCTCATGATCAGAATCATCTCCACCATGTTCTTCACGTGTAATAAGAGCCAATGTCGCCTCATCATAGTCACTAGCGGACTCATATCCACCATCCGCGGTAGCAATCATCACACGCGGAGATTTGCATTCCCTCGCATAATGACCTCCTCCCTTACAACGACGACAAATAATATCACTTGTGTGCCCTGTTGATGCCATGGAACAAGAAGAACGTTGTGCAGGACCCGCAGGTGCGCTCTTGGAAGATAATGGTGGTTGTGCCTGTTTTCTTGTATCACGGCTGGAGGTGGCACCGGATGGAGGTGCTGGTGCAGTTGAAGTAGAAGATGCACGTGGTGTCCATGATGAAGGTCGGCCTGCAGAAAAGTTAGTTCGCCCCAATGCTTGTCGATCCTGCACTTCACGTTCAGCTTTACAAGCAAGATGGAATAAACGAGTGATATTAGTATACTCCTTATAGTCTAGAATGGTCTGAATCTCTCTATTTAATCCACCCAGAAAACGTGCAAGCATAGCTTCATTCTCCTCAACAATACCACATCTAATCATGCCAGTTTGTAATTCCTGATAATATTCTTCTACAGAATTTTTCCCTTGTCTTAAACGCTGCAATTTTTGAAGCAATTCACGTTGATAATATGGTGGAACCCAACGCGTACGCATAGCAGTTTTCAAAGCAGCCCAAGTAGTTGGAATAGGATATAATCTACAATGTTCAGACCACCATACAGATGCAAAACTAGTGAAAGCACAAACGGCAGCAGCAACTCGTCTCTCCTCAGGATATTGTAAACATGTAAATCGTTGTTCAGTTTCTAACTCCCAAGTAAGATATATATCAGGAACATATCTACCCTCAAATGGTGGAATATTCAATTTCAGTTTAGGAATATGGACATCATCTCGTACCTGAGGTGGTGGTATATGGACACGGATTGGTGGTGGTATATGGATACGGATTCGGTGCGGTGGTGGTAGATGGCAGGGACGATGATGATGGTGCGGCGGCGGCGTGACAACTTATGACCAGAACTCGAAACTCTAAAAGACTAGACTCTAAGACCAGCAACTAGACACGACGATGCAACCGCAAATTCAACAAAGCAAAACCCTAAAAAGATTATGCAAGGCTCAGATTGGTTCGGATATGATGAACTAACCCTAATTTTTTTTGTGGCTTTTTCGTGGACTATAGGTATGAAGAACAGACTCGATCTAAACTACTAAAAACTGTAAAATCTCACCGAGCAACCTGGAAATCTGATACCACTTGATAGAGGCAAAGGTGTCCCGTCTTTCGATGAGATGGTGGATTTCGCTTTGGTGGAAGTCGACTTTGACGATCCGACTACGAACGTGCGAGGACGTCGCGCCTTAGCAATCGCTAAACCAACTCCGAGAGGTTATTGACCACGCCGGAGCACGATCAACCTGACCACGAGGGTCTGTTTCCTGCGAGCAAACGAAGAACAAGCAAGAAACTAAGATTGCAATCTGGATATTGCGAATATAAGATGAAAGCTTTATTGATCAAGGTGGGGTTCTGTGACGCCTTTGTCTGGTCGTTGAACACAAACGAAGTACGCGAAGTTGCAGCTATGGCGAACTTTTAATCTAAACAAAACCCAGAGTCTAAACGATGCCCTAAGGGCTGTATATATGGAGGAAGAGGGGGGGAATTTCGTGGCCCTTGGTGGAGGAGTCCGAAATCAACCCTATCTCTTGTTTCCCCACACATACGGACTCTAAAAATAGCCTATACTTATGTATTTCGAAATTACATGGGCCTGGCCCAATAATAAGGTGACGCAGCACCTAAAATAGCCTCGGGACGAAATTTATGAAGTGGCATCTTGTATATTTCGTCCAAGGCTTCATGCACCCATTATGGTGGCTTCAAAGTCCTGAAATCATCACTTGTAACTTCGTTCTTGTTCCCCTTGCGCATGCCATCATCTCCATGCTTGTTCTTGCTCCAATGTTCATCCTTCTCCAAGCTAGGCCCTTCATTTGTAAGCAAAACAAATGTATCCAATTTAGGCAGCATCATATTCTCATGAACATTAGAATCATTACCAAGAAACGAAAGTACCTGGTAATTTAGTTGGTGTGCACGAGCTCTAGTAATTGGTCCAGTATGTATAGCAGCAGGGGCTGTGGGTGTAATAATTGTATTGATGTCCTCATCATCAATGAATTCAACCCATTTAGCATGTCTACGATTTAGTTTAGCTTGACTTTTAATATGTTTCAAAGATTCATGATCAGAATGTATAACAAATTCTTTGGGCCATAAATAATGTTGCCATGTTTCTAAAGTCCGAACAAGAGCATATAATTCTTTATCATAAGTAGAATAATTCAGACTAGGCCCACTCAATTTTTCAGAAAAGTATGCAACAGGTTTGCCATCTTGTAATAACACACCTCCTAATCCAATTCCACTAGCATCACATTCAAGCTCAAAAGTCTTATTAAAATCAGGAAGTTGGAGTAAAGGAGCATGTGTCAACTTATCTTTCAATACCGTGAAGGCTTCTTCCTGTGCGGTACCCCAAAGAAAAGGCACATCTTTCTTTGTAAGCTCATTGAGAGGTGCAGCAATGGTGCTAAAATCTCTCACAAAACGCCTATAGAATCCAGCGAGGCCAAGAAAACTCCTCACTTGTGTGACCGTTTTGGGCTGCGGCCAACTCTCAATAGCTTCAATCTTGGCTTTATCAACTTCAATTCCCTGTGGAGTAACAACATAGCCAAGAAAAGATACTCGGTCGGTGCAAAAGGTGCACTTCCCAAGGTTACCGAACAAACGTGCATCACATAGAGCAATAAAAACAGCACGTAAATGTTCCAAATGTTCTTCCAAAGATCTGCTATAAATCAATATGTCATCAAAGTAAACTACCACAAATCGTCCAATGAAAGCACGTAAAACTTCGTTCATTAATCTCATGAAAGTACTAGGTGCATTAGTTAACCCAAAAGGCATGACTAACCACTCATATAATCCAAACTTAGTTTTAAATGCTGTTTTCCATTCATCTCCCAATTTCATACGAATTTGATGGTAGCCACTACGCAAATCAACTTTGGAGAATATTGTAGAGCCACTCAATTCATCAAGCATATCATCTAGCCTAGGAATAGGATGACGATAACGAATAGTAATATTATTAATGCCTCTACAATCAACACACATACGTGATGTACCATCCTTTTTCGGCACTAGAATAATAGGAACAGCACAAGGACTAAGGGATTCGCGTATATAACCTTTGTCGAGAAGCTCTTGTACTTGACGCATAATCTCCTTCGTCTCCTCTGGATTGGTACGGTATGGTGCACGGTTTGGAAGTGAAGCACCGGGAATTAAGTCAATCTGATGCTCAATCCCTCGAATAGGCGGTAATCCTGATGAGGACATCAATACAATTGTTACACCCACAGCCCCTGCTGCTATACATACTGGACCAATTACTAGAGCTCGTGCACGCCAACTAAATTACCAGGTACTTTCGTTTCTTGGTAATGATTCTAATGTTCATGAGAATATGATGCTGCCTAAATTGGATACATTTGTTTTGCTTACAAATGAAGGGCCTAGCTTGGAGAAGGATGAACATTGGAGCAAGAACAAGCATGGAGATGATGGCATGCGCAAGGGGAACAAGAATGGAGTTACAAGTGATGATTTCAGGACTTTGAAGCCACCATAATGGGTGCATGAAGCCTTGGACGAAATATACAAGATGCCACTTCATAAATTTCGTCCCGAGGCTATTTTAGGTGCTGCGTCACCTTATTATTGGGCCAGGCCCATGTAATTTCGAAATACGTGGTGGTGGTGGAAGACGCGCGAGCAATTCATTAAACTTGTTATCGAGCTTTGTTTCGAACGTCTTCTCAAAGCCAGTGATCTTCTCCATGGCCTCTTCAAAATTGTTCAGCACATCTTGCACCTGTTCAGTCATCATTTGCTGAAACTTATCATGAAGCTCCTTGTTCGATAAATTCTCCCAGTCAATCTCGTCGGCTTGTGATCCTGGCATGGTTAGCAGCAATAGAAACACACAAGAATATGATCCTACAGACTACGAACAAGTGGTGGTGGTGGGTGTCACAAATCCGTCAAGCAAATCTCAAATTCTTACCAGTTCTTACCCAGCAGCAGGCGGTGATCGGCAACCGTTGTAGTCAAAAACTCTCAAAGCTTGGATAGAGCGATTACCAGGGAGAGTCAAACGCACGATGTAGATGTATGTGGAGCTGGGAAGGCTTATAATATGGTAGCAAAAAGGGTCAGCAATAATCAATTCAGAGATGCAAAGTTGAATAAACGCTCAACGACGGTACTGTGCTGGTCCTAGGCTAGACTGTGCTAGAGGCGCGAGCCTAGAACACTAACAAAATCACGGCGCGACACGTAAACAAGGGAAAAGCACACTCTGAATTTTTTTTTTCGCTCTTTTTTTTTGCGCTCTTCTTTTTTTGCGCTGTTTTTTTTTCTTTTTTTTGCGAAAAATCACTATAATGGCGAGTGTCTCAAAACTCTTCCTAGCTCAAACTGACAGGATGGGCACGAAATTTTTTTGACCAATTTTTTTTTTTCGACTGCCCGGACCCAAAAACTGGAAACGGGTCAAAAAAAACTTCCTATAATGGCACCTGTCTCAAAACACTCAGAAACACCTAAAAATAGGATAGCCAGAATTTTTTTCGAAAAATGCGTTTTCGAAAAAATTTGGGCCTAAACGGAGCGTGGCTACCCGACTCTTTTTTTTTCCCGAAACCTACTCCGGCAAGGAAACACGAATCGGAATCGAGATGGATCCCGAAAACAAACCTAATAAGCAAAGAACTCGGATTGGTGGTGGATATATGGTGGTGGTATATGGCAGCGGTGGTGGTAGCGGTGGTAGTATATGGATATGGATCGGTGGTGGTATATGGACACGGATTGGTGGTGGTATATGGATACGAATTCGGAGCGGTGGTGGTAGATGGCAGGGGCGATGATGATGGTGCGGCGGCGGCGTGACAACTTATGACCAGAACTCGAAACTCTAAAAGACTAGACTCTAAGACCAGCAACTAGACACGACGATGCAACCGCAAATTCAACAAAGCAAAACCCTAAAAAGATTATGCAAGGCTCAGATTGGTTCGGATATGATGAACTAACCCTAAATTTTTTTTTGTGGCTTTTTCGTGGACTATAGGTATGAAGAACAGACTCGATCTAAACTATGAAAAACTGTAAAATCTCACCGAGCAACCTGGAAATCTGATACCACTTGATAGAGGCAAAGGTGTCCCGTCTTTCGATGAGATGGTGGATTTCGCTTTGGTGGAAGTCGACTTTGACGATCCGACTACGAACGTGCGAGGACGTCGCGCCTTAGCAATCGCTAAACCAACTCCGAGAGGTTATTGACCACGCCGGAGCACGATCAACCTGACCACGAGGGTCTGTTTCCTGCGAGCAAACGAAGAACAAGCAAGAAACTAAGATTGCAATCTGGATATTGCGAATATAAGATGAAAGCTTTATTGATCAAGGTGGGGTTCTGTGACGCCTTTGTCTGGTCGTTGAACACAAACGAAGTACGCGAAGTTGCAGCTATGGCGAACTTTTAATCTAAACAAAACCCGAAGTCTAAACGATGCCCTAAGGGCTATATATATGGAGGAAGAGGGGGGAATTTCGTGGCCCTTGGTGGAGGGGTCCGAAATCAACCCTATCTCTTGTTTCCCCACACATACGGACTCTAAAAATAGCCTATACTTATGTATTTCGAAATTACATGGGCCTGGCCCAATAATAAGGTGACGCAGCACCTAAAATAGCCTCGGGACGAAATTTATGAAGTGGCATCTTGTATATTTCGTCCAAGGCTTCATGCACCCATTATGGTGGCTTCAAAGTCCTGAAATCATCACTTGTAACTCCGTTCTTGTTTCCCTTGCGCATGCCATCATCTCCATGCTTGTTCTTGCTCCAATGTTCATCCTTCTCCAAGCTAGGCCCTTCATTTGTAAGCAAAACAAATGTATCCAATTTAGGCAGCATCATATTCTCATGAACATTAGAATCATTACCAAGAAACGAAAGTACCTGGTAATTTAGTTGGCGTGCACGAGCTCTAGTAATTGGTCCAGTATGTATAGCAGCAGGGGCTGTGGGTGTAACAATTGTATTGATGTCCTCATCAGAAACATGGCAACATTATTTATGGCCCAAAGAGTTTGTTATACATTCTGATCATGAATCTTTGAAACATATTAAAAGTCAAGCTAAACAGAATCGTAGACATGCTAAATGGGTTGAATTCATTGAGACTTTCCCTTATGTCATTAAACACAAGAAGGGAAAAGAAAATGTTATTGCTGATGCATTGTCTCGTCGCTATACTATGCTTTCACAACTTGACTTCAAAATATTTGGTTTGGAGACCATCAAAGATCAATATGTGCATGATGCTGATTTTAAAGATGTAATGCAGAATTGTAAAGAAGGAAGAATGTGGAACAAGTTTGTCGTTAACGATGGATTTGTGTTTCGTGCTAACAAGCTATGCATTCCAGCTAGCTCCGTTCGTCTTTTGTTGTTGCAGGAGGCGCATGGAGGAGGATTAATCGGACACTTTGGCGTGAAGAAGACGGAGGACGTACTTGCTACACATTTCTTTTGGCCAAAGATGAGACGGGATGTTGAGCGTTTTATTGCTCGCTGCACTACATGTCAAAAAGCTAAGTCACGACTCAATCCTCATGGTTTATATATGCCTTTGCCTGTACCTAGTGTTCCTTGGGAGGATATATCTATGGACTTTGTTTTAGGTTTACCTCGAACAAAGAAGGGGAGGGATAGCATATTTGTTGTCGTGGATAGATTCTCGAAAATGGCACACTTTATACCATGTCATAAAAGCGATGATGCTGTTAATGTTGCTGATTTGTTCTTTCGTGAAATTATTCGCTTGCATGGTGTGCCAAATACTATTGTTTCAGATCGTGATACTAAATTTCTTAGCCACTTTTGGAGATGTTTATGGGCTAAGTTGGGGACTAAACTACTTTTTAGTACTACTTGTCACCCCCAAACTAATGGACAAACTGAAGTAGTCAATAGAACGTTGTCTACTATGCTTAGGGCTGTTTTGAAGAATAATAAGAAAATGTGGGAGGAATGCTTGCCTCATATTGAATTTGCTTATAATCGTTCATTGCATTCTACTACTAAGATGTGCCCTTTTGAAGTTGTGTATGGTTTCCTACCTCGTGCACCTATTGATTTGTTGCCTCTTCCATCTTCGGAGAAGGTTAATTTTGATGCTAAACAACATGCTGAATTGATTTTAAAAATGCATGAGTTAACTAAGGAAAACATTGAGCGCATGAATGCTAAATATAAACTTGCTGGAGATAAGGGTAGAAAACATGTTGTGTTTGCACCTGGAGATCTTGTTTGGTTACATTTGCGTAAGGATAGATTTCCTGATTTGCGCAAATCAAAGTTAATGCCACGTGCTGATGGTCCCTTTAAGGTGTTAGAGAAAATAAATGATAATGCATATAAACTTGAGCTGCCTGCAGATTTTGGGGTTAGTCCCACTTTTAACATTGCAGATTTGAAGCCTTATTTGGGTGAGGAAGATGAACTTCCGTCGAGGACGACTTCATTTCAAGAAGGGGAGGATGGATTTCGTGGCCCTTGGTGGAGGGGTCCGAAATCAACCCTATCTCTTGTTTCCCCACACATACGGACTCTAAAAATAGCCTATACTTATGTATTTCGAAATTACATGGGCCTGGCCCAATAATAAGGTGACGCAGCACCTAAAATAGCCTCGGGACGAAATTTATGAAGTGGCATCTTGTATATTTCGTCCAAGGCTTCATGCACCCATTATGGTGGCTTCAAAGTCCTGAAATCATCACTTGTAACTCCGTTCTTGTTTCCCTTGCGCATGCCATCATCTCCATGCTTGTTCTTGCTCCAATGTTCATCCTTCTCCAAGCTAGGCCCTTCATTTGTAAGCAAAACAAATGTATCCAATTTAGGCAGCATCATATTCTCATGAACATTAGAATCATTACAAAGAAACGAAAGTACCTGGTAATTTAGTTGGCGTGCACGAGCTCTAGTAATTGGTCCAGTCTGTATAGCAGCAGGGCCTGTGGGTGTAACAATTGTATTGATGTCCTCATCAGAAATGTAGAATCTGTGGCAGGTTTCTTAGCTCGCAACAAATCACTCGGGTCTGCATTCTTCCGGTATTCTTGCATTTCGACTGCTGCCATTTGTGCATCGGCGATTTTCGAGCCCTTCTGGAAGCACTCTTCTGCTTTCTGCCGATTGCCAGTGATTGTGATCACTCCTCTGGGACCAGGCATCTTCAGTTTGAGGTACACGTAACATGGCCGAGCCATAAAACGTGCGTAAGCAGGCCTACCCAGAATAGCATGATAAGCACTCTAGAAATCCACTACTTCAAATGTCAACTTTTCCTTGCGGTAATTCTTGGAATCATCGAAAACCACATCAAGGGCGATCTGACCGAGTGATTCAGATTTCTTTCCAGGGATAAAGCCATGGAAACTCATATTGCTTTCACTAAGTTTGGACATCAGAATGCCCAATCCCTTCAAGGTTTCAGCATAAAGGATATTCAAGCCGCTACCACCATCCATCAGCACTTTGGTCAGTCGAGTGCCTTCAACAACTGGGTCGAGCACCAACGCTTGCCTCCCAGGGGTGGCTATACGCGCTGGGTGATCAGACTGGTCGAACGTGATGGCAGTCTGAGACCACTTCAAATAACTGGGTGTTGCCGGAGCAACCATATTCACTTCTCTGTTAATCACTTTCAGTCGACTTTTGCTCTCAACATCAGCAAAAATCATCAGAGTGGAATTGACGTTGGGAAAACCATCATCATCTTCTTCCTTATCCTCATCCTTGTCAAACTCCTTTTCCTTCTCATTGGGTTGCTTTTCTCGGAACTGCTAGATCAAAACTTGACACTGTCGAGTGGTATGTTTAGGATAAATCAGATTACCCTCTTCATCCTTCTTGTGTGAATGTGGCATGGTAAATCCAACACATCATTTCCGGCTTGATCTTTCACTTTCTTGGGGGTCCAGGGTCCTTTGGGCTTACCCTTGCACTTTCCTTGAGCCACGACTAAAGCTTCACCAGGAGCAGCTGGCTCGGCCTTGCGCTTCTGTTTCCGATTGGAAGTGCCCCCGCCGGTGTGCTGACCGAATGGTTTGCTCTTCCCACTGCGGAGTCGATCCTCTTCTTCTCCGTTAGCATACCGAGTGGCTATTTCCATCATCTGAGTCAGAGACATATCTCCTGTACGACCGAATTTCAGGACCAGCTCTTGATTTTTGACGCCTTCCTTGAAAGCGCAGACTGCTTGATGGTGCGACACATTTTCCACTGTGTGATACAGAGTGGTCCACCTCTGAATGTAATCTCTCAGAGTTTCACTCGGTTTTTGCATGCGATGCTACAATTCTGTTAATCTCGCCGGTCGCTTGCAAGTACCCTCAAAAGTTTTGACAAAAACTCGGGCAAGTTCTTCCCAGCTGAATATGCTGCCTGGTGCTAACTGAGTCAACCATGCTCTGGTTGATCCTTCCAACATCAGAGGAAGATGTTGCATGGCCACTTCATCATTGCCACCACCGATCTGTACAGCCACTCGGTAGTCCTCAAGCCAAGTATCAGGCTTGGACTCACTAGTGAACTTGCTGACTCCAGTCACCAACCTGAAGTTGGGAGGAATCACTTCAGCCCTGATGGCTCTGCTGAAACACTCTGGACCTGAAACATGCACCCTGCTGCCAGTCGGGTGATCTCCGTCAAGACCCTCTCTGTGTGCTCTGTTCCTGTCGACCAGACCTTGTACGAGAATAGATATCGCATCAAAGCCTGGCTCCCTTGGGTCGACTGGTACCCTTCGCTCGCCGCTGTGGGGGCGTCTGTCATCATACTGCCGAGGCACTTATGATCCACTCCTTGGAGGAGGCGTGGGTACTCGACGACGGTCATCGCAACCGAGTCGGTGATCGTACTGCTCGCGGTTTCTGTATTGATCCTGCCGATGTCCACGTCCCTCACGCCACGGGGGCGATCTTGGGCTATGGGCTGGCCGAACTGTATCTGCCATCACAGATCTGCTGTGAATCCTATTCCGCGACTGAGATACTGATGTGTTCTACTCTCGTGCTGCCCGGAGTAAGGCCCAGATCTGCATCAAACCACAGCTAGCCTCCGACTAGGAAGGCTGAATTGACTCTGCTATGCGGGCTGCAGCCGTGAGATTTTGAATCGGAGTGCGGTATACCTGAGGTTGAGGCGGAAAAAGCTGTCGTCGACTGGACTCGGGGATCCGTTGCCGTGCATGCTCGTCGAGTGCACGCTGAAGGTTCTCCAGTCGAGTGCGCTCAGCCAAATTGGCCAGGCGCGCCTCCTCCAAGGCCCGAGCCTCGGAGGTTTCCCCAACGATGGGTGTGTGAAGTGCATCCATGTTGCAGCGGCGAAGCTCTTCTCTCTCCTACAAAGAAAGAGGCTCGGGGAGGTACTCGTGAACGCGTGACGGACCGCCACCACCATCACCGCCATCGCCGCGGGGGAATCCAGGAGGATGTAACACCCACAATGCGTCTATATGTCCTACGTGTCGAGGCACGACTTAGAGGCATAGCCGCATGGTAGGTGTTACAGGTTGGTAATTAGAGCCATCCCCGACTTAGGAGCCCCCTGCTTGATCGAATCGCTGATGTTGTTGAGTCTAGAACAAAATGTTTTGAGTCTTAGGATTATATATATCGGAGAGTAGGATTCTTTTTACTCCTTAGCCCCTTCGTCGCTCTGGTGAGGCCTCCTGATGTAGAAGTTTTGACTTTTCTCTCCTCAAATTTCACAAAAAAAATTAGGATCACGCGGGTATCTTGGAATCATTCTGATATTCTTGTGACGAGAACATTGTTCTTGGTGCCTCTTGACATTTAGGGGTTGTGGCAGTGTCCCGGGGAGTTGAGCTCCAAGGTGTTGTCGTCACAATTTTATCGTTGCAGTTCTGGAATACCTGAGTTCGCCGACATCGAAAATCTCTTTTATGCAGTTGTTGGTGAGATAACCTCGACCCCACCCAGTATTGGGGCGAGAGTTCGGTAGTATTGCCATAACTCGTATAACGGATGCTTTTTTGAAGGTTGAGGTACATGATTTCCGAAGGTTTCTTGGTTATGTGTTGAAGGATCGATACAGCTGGATGTAGGGATTGTTAGTTTGGGTGAGATATTATGCTTCTCCTGTATCCCCAACACCTGATTGCATAACCAGAAAGTTTCGGGAGTTTATAAGTGGGAATTCAAGTATCACGTAGGAAATCTTTCCAATAGACACATGATACGATATGGGATCTATCATATGTTTGTTTCCAGCTTATTCTGCAAGCCAATCTTTGTTTTGTTTTTGAGTTTTGGTTTTCGAGTTGCTTCAATGTCAAGTGCTGATTCCAAACCTTTCCTAAGCAGTGTTCTCATATTCCTATGTGAATACTAATCCTTCTCATTTATCGAGATGTTCATGAAAATTCTTTTTCATCCGGCGTGTTTCTCTTCAAGTGGATCCGATCATTTTAAACATCCGCAAGTTCAATTCTAAGTTCTCTCAATGGTGTTTGTTTCATCCGCCCACAAGTTGTCTTTGTTTTCCCACCCACCCACCCTTTTTCTTCAAGGATTCAGATTTCTTAATCAAGTATCCTTTTATTGATGGGAAGCCTCTCCATTCTTTCTGTCAATGTTCTTATCCGGTGATTCTCAGGAAGATACTAACGGAGCTTCAAGTGTATTATTCTTCATTCTTTACTTCTCCGGTGGATTCAAGTCAAGCTTTGTTGATCATATCCTTTCCTTGTTTCAAATGTTTTTCTCATGCCGGTGCACCCTTAATCATCCACTTCTCGCTATTCAATTGTTTCAGAGTGCTAAAGATATCCCAGAAGATTCAAGTTTCCATTCTCAATTCGTGCAAGTTCTTTTGAGGATGTTATCTCATTCAAGCCATTTAATTCAATCGGTGCAATCTCCTTTTTAAAGTAATCATTTCATCGGTGTTTCTTTTCAGTGGGCCCTTACCCACATGTCTTTTCCCAGGATCTTACCTGACTCTTCTAATTTTCCCGGAGCTATTCTCAAATCTTTTAAAGTTTGACGTAAGAATGAATTTTCATCAGTCAATTGCCTTCTCCAATATCGCTTTCAAATTCTTTTCATCTTTGGCTCAACCTCTCCTCTTTTAATCATTCCGGAGTGTCTCAACAATTCATGGTGGTGTTTCTCGTCGTCATTCTCGGATTTTTGAAGACCGAAGAAGAGTGTCTCCTCCAAATCTTACCCGTTCTTCCAAAGATGCGAAGTTCAACCTTGAGGCCATCCTCTCATAATTATTTCCGATTGTGAGAATTCTTTCACCCATCTGGAGTAATTCAGGAGTCTTTTCAGTTTGATTCTCCGGAGCCCATAATCTCAAGATTATTCATTCTCAGCGTGTAGCTATCGTTCTCCAAATCTTACCGGTGCATCATTCAAGTATTCTCTAATCAGTTCGCGATCTCTTTGTTCTCTTGCATCTTGATTCACTCAAGTATCTTCATTCATTTTCAATTCTTACGGTGGTTCGTTCAAGATTTCTCTTCCGTCGTTATCGTATCAACTCTTTCGTTCCTTCAAATCCTAGCGGCGGTTCGTAGAAGACCTTCCCAAGTTGACGCTATATCCATCTTAATCCTTTCTACGTGAATAAGTAGTATGCCTAATCCGTTGCTTGTCATCAATTTAATTAGTGAAGGATACGCATAATGTAATTCTTATTCTTGTTTCATCCAAATGTTAAATCCTTTCTCGCGGAGTTCTTTTCAACTTTCCCTTTCGTTTGATCATTCTTTTATTACCAGAATTCTTCGAGAGTTTCTTTATGGTGGTTCGTCAAGGATTCCTTTCATTCTCCAATTGTCCTCAAGTTTTCTCTCGAAGCTAAGATCCGCCAAGTTATACTCTAAAATAAACATGGTGTTCAACACATGTCTTGTTTTGAGAAGTTCAAGCATTCTTCATCTTCCATTCTGAAGTGCAACTTTTTCTACCTTATCTTTTGCGGTGGTGTTATGTCATTCTTGACAATTTCTTTCGTGTTTCATGATTCGCAAGTTGTCAGGAATGAGGTATTTAAACCCATCACTTTCTTACTTGGAGTTACATTGGTATAGATATCACCTAAAGCCTTCCATTGGGAATGTTGCTCTTTGTGGTGACTATCTATGATCCAAGTTTTATCCTTAGCACCTCAGTGGAAGAAGCTTTCTATCTTTTCTAGCTCGCAATAAAATCTTGTGTCCATTAGTGGTCGGTTGTCACCTCATAATTTTTGAGATGTCTCCATAAGCCCACAAGGATCTTATCCTTTCATATTGATCTTCCAACAACTCCGTTGAATCCTTCTTTTAAGGATGTTGTCTAAAATTCATTTGAGGAAGAACATGTTGTTTTCTTTTCCGTTCTTTTCATTCCATTCTTACATTTGTTCCGGAGGCATTGTGATGTTGCTCTTTTCTCTCATCATCTCGAATGGTGAGGATCGTGTTCTTTTCGTGCTTATCCATTCAACTGGAGTGTCGTGTCCTTCATTCAAGTTCTCTCATCTTATCAAGTGATGCCTCCCTTCTCAGTCAGAGTGCTGTCCAAATTCTATCAGCCTTATACCTTCTCTATCTTGTAGTGTTTTCATTTTGCCAAGTTCATATTATTGCCTTCCATTTCCAACCGGAGTGTTGTCGTAATTGATCTTTATCGTTCCTTGTACATCTCGTTTCAACCGGAGTGCTTGCATCTACTTCTTGTCCATTGTAACCTTTTCTTATGTCTTTCAACCCACAAGATTCTCGTAATGTTCCTTGTTCCTCTTTTCTAACGGAGTGTTTTAAACTGTGTTCATCTTTGTTGTATTCCTTCCTTCAATTTGTTAAACCTCTCAAGGTTCTTTGGTCTCACTCGTTTGTCAAAGAAGCAACTTTGCTTTACCTCTTCATCTTTCGTTTTCTCTCCGGTGCCATCCTAGATCTCGGGACGAGATCCTCTTGTAGTGGTGGAGTGTTGTAACGCCCCGAGACCGATGCTTCAGACGTCTTCCGTGTTTTCCGTTTCCGCCGGGTATTTTATTTGTTTGTTGCATTTCATCATGCCATCATTTGCATTGCAGCGGCACTCGTTGCCGTCATTACTTTTAAAACTTGCATCCGCTCGTAGTTGCCACGTCCCTCCTTGCTTTTGTTGACCGCTCCGAGACCAACCTTGTTCTTCGTTTTCCCTCTTGCCTAAACCGGAGTCCCTTTGCACAATGCATCGACCCCTCGCCCGTGTCAGAAACTTCCCCGAACCCGGCCCACTCAGTCGTCACCGTTGGGTCCGGATCATCCCCAAGCATCTATAAAACATCTCTGTTTCCTTATTTCGACTCCCCAACCTAATTATCTCGACCGTCTGATCTAAATCGAAGGGTCCTTTTAGCCCCTAGTCTAGCCACCCTACCTTTTTAAACAGTCAAACCCTAGCCTATCATGTCCCATCCACCAAATCCCCTCACCCGCCACCGCCACTCTCTTCATCGGGATCCAACCCGCAGCAAGCTTCTCCCTCCCTCGTTTCTTCCACCAGTCCAACCGCATCCACACAAATCAAATCTTGTCTTCCTTGATTTCCATGCCAACCCAATCACCCACAGCCTCGCTCGATCCAGATCAAGGGAATCGTCCCCAAGCACCGATGGCTACAACCACTCCCTCCAACCAGCGCCTACCTCCTCGTCCCCGTGCTGCAACAACGGAGCAGGAGCCCTCGTGCCCGAGCCTCGCCGACCCTGCAGGCCGCGCCCTCTAGTGACCCCGCCGCCGGCGACCACGACCAGGACCGGCCTCATCCCGCTCCTCTCCTCCTATTTTCCCTCTCTCTCTCACACACACACACGATGGTCCTCTCTCTCCTTCCCAAGAATGAGAAGGAGCTCGCCCAAGCTCCATGGCGCCACCGCGGTTGTCCTGCTTTGTCTGGTGACCTCCGAGCAGCGCCACCCACCGGATCTGCTCGAGCTCGCCTCGCCCTTGCACCTCAAGTCCCGCGTTGCCGCCGCCTTGCTCCGTCCTCCCGCTGTTGAGCAGCACCCGAGCTCGTGGATGCCCGGCGCTTGAGGCCTCCTGCCTCCCTGATGCTCGTCGCCGAGCACCAGTGCTCCAAGGTCGGCCCCTCTGCAGCTCCTCGTCGCCTCCCTCTCCTTCTTCCTGATGAGGACATCAATACAATTGTTACACCCACAGGCCCTGCTGCTATACAGACTGGACCAATTACTAGAGCTCGTGCACGCCAACTAAATTACCAGGTACTTTCGTTTCTTGGTAATGATTCTAATGTTCATGAGAATATGATGCTGCCTAAATTGGATACATTTGTTTTGCTTACAAATGAAGGGCCTAGCTTGGAGAAGGATGAACATTGGAGCAAGAACAAGCATGGAGATGATGGCATGTGCAAGGGAAACAAGAACGGAGTTACAAGTGATGATTTCAGGACTTTGAAGCCACCATAATGGGTGCATGAAGCCTTGGACGAAATATACAAGATGCCACTTCATAAATTTCGTCCCGAGGCTATTTTAGGTGTTGCGTCACCTTATTATTGGGCCAGGCCCATGTAATTTCGAAATACATAAGTATAGGCTATTTTTAGAGTCCGTATGTGTGGGGAAACAAGAGATAGGGTTGATTTCGGACCCCTCCACCAAGGGCCACGAAATTCCCCCCCTCTTCCTCCATATATACAGCCCTTAGGGCATCGTTTAGACTTTGGGTTTTGTTTAGATTAAAAGTTCGCCATAGCTGCAACTTCGCGTACTTCGTTTGTGTTCAACGACCAGACAAAGGCATCACAGAACCCCACCTTGATCAATAAAGCTTTCATCTTATATTCGCAATATCCAGATTGCAATTTCGTTTGCTCGCAGGAAACAGACCCTCGTGGTCAGGTTGATCGTGCTCCGGCGTGGTCAATAACCTCTCGGAGTTGGTTTAGCGATTGCTAAGGCGCGACGTCCTCGCACGTTCGTAGTCGGATCATCAAAGTCGACTTCCACCAAAGCGAAATCCATCATCTCATCGAAAGACGGGACACCTTTGCCTCTATCAAGTGGTATCAGATTTCTAGGTTGCTCGGTGAGATTTTACAGTTTTTCGTAGTTTAGATCGAGTCTGTTCTTCATACCTATAGTCCACGAAAAAGCCAAAAAAAAAATTAGGGTTAGTTCATCCCATCCGAACCAATCTGAGCCTTGCATAATCTTTTCTGTATTTGCTTTGTTGAATTTGCGGTTGCATCGTCGTGTTCAGTTGCTGGTCTTAGCGTCTAGTCTTTTAGAGTTTCGAGTTCTGTTCACAAGTTGTCACGCCGTCGCCGCACCATCATCATCGCCCCTGCCATCTACCACCACCGCTCCGAATCCGCTGCCATATACCACCACCATATATCCACCACCAATCCGAGTTCCTTGCTTATTAGGTTTGTTTTCGGGATCAATCGAGATTCCGATTCGTGTTTCCTTGCCGGAGTAGGTTTCGGAAAAAAAAAGAGTCGGGTAGCCACGCTCCGTTTAGGCCCAAAATTTTTCGAAAACGCATTTTTCGAAAAATTTTCTGGCTATCCTATTTTTAGGTGTTTCTGAGTGTTTTGAGACAGGTGCCATTATAGGAAGTTTTTTTTGACCCGTTTCCAGTTTTTGGGTCCGGGCAGTCGAAAAAAAAAATTGGTCGAAAAATTTCGTGCCCATCCTGTCAGTTTGAGCTAGGAAGAGTTTTGAGACACTCGCCATTATAGTGATTTTTCGCAAAAAAAAAGCAGCGCAAAAAAAAAGAGCGCAAAAAAAAAGAGCGAAAAAAAAATTCAGAGTGTGCTTTTCCCTTGTTTACGTGCCGCGCCGTGATTTTGTTGGTGTTCTAGGCTCGCGTCTCTAGCACAGTCTAGCCTAGGACCAGCACAGTACCGTCGTTGAGCGTTTATTCAACTTTGCATCTCTGAATTGATTATTGCTGACCCTTTTTGCTACCATAGTATAAGCCTTCCCAGCTCCACATACATCTACGTCGTGCGTTTGACTCTCCCTGGTAATCGCTCTATCCAAGCTTTGAGAGTTTTGACTACAACGGTTGCCGATCACCGCCTGTTGCTGGGTAAGAACTGGTAAGAATTTGAGATTTGCTTGACGGATTTGTGACACCCACCACCACCACTTGTTCGTAGTCTGTAGGATCATATTCTTGTGTGTTTCTATTGCTGCTAACCATGCCAGGATCACAAGCCGACGAGATTGACTGGGAGAATTTATCGAACAAGGAGCTTCATGATAAGTTTCAGCAAATGATGACTGAACAGGTGCAAGATGTGCTGAACAATTTTGAAGAGGCCATGGAGAAGATCACTGGCCTTGAGAAGACGTTTGAAACAAAGCTCGATAGCAAGTTTAATGAATTGCTCGCGCGTCTTCCACCACCACCACCCGCTGCACCTAACGCACCTCTCCAACAACAACAACAACGACTACCTCCACGTCGCGAAGCAGACCTCCGCCGAGCAAGCCGTGTTCCTCTTGCGTTTGGCCAAACTGTTGGTGCTGCTGTTGATATTTCTGTGGCTCCTGCTACTGATGCAGAGGAGGATGATTATGTGGGAGATTATGAGGATGAGGTTGATCAAAATCAACAATACGTGCAGCCACCTGTACCACCACCAGCAGGTCGACCTCAGGTATATATTCGTAATGGTAGGCCTGCACCACCACCTCAGGTACGAGATGATGTCCATATTCCTAAACTGAAATTGAATATTCCACCATTTGAGGGTAGATATGTTCCTGATATATATCTTACTTGGGAGTTAGAAACTGAACAACGATTTACATGTTTACAATATCCTGAGGAGAGACGAGTTGCTGCTGCCGTTTGTGCTTTCACTAGTTTTGCATGTGTATGGTGGTCTGAACATTGTAGATTATATCCTATTCCAACTACTTGGGCTGCTTTGAAAACTGCTATGCGTACGCGTTGGGTTCCACCATATTATCAACGTGAATTGCTTCAAAAATTGCAGCGTTTAAGACAAGGGAAAAATTCTGTAGAAGAATATTATCAGGAATTACAAACTGGCATGATTAGATGTGGTATTGTTGAGGAGAATGAAGCTATGCTTGCACGTTTTCTAGGTGGATTAAATAGAGAGATTCAGACCATTCTAGACTATAAGGAGTATACTAATATCACTCTTTATTCCATCTTGCTTGTAAAGCTGAACGTGAAGTGCAGGATGTCATAAAAGTGATGATGCTGTTAATGTTGCTGATTTGTTCTTTCGTGAAATTATTCGCTTGCATGGTGTGCCAAATACTATTGTTTCAGATCGTGATACTAAATTTCTTAGCCACTTTTGGAGATGTTTATGGGCTAAGTTGGGGACTAAACTGCTTTGTAGTACTACTTGTCACCCCCAAACTGATGGACAAACTGAAGTAGTCAATAGAACGTTGTCTACTATGCTTAGGGCTGTTTTGAAGAATAATAAGAAAATGTGGGAGGAATGCTTGCCTCATATTGAATTTGCTTATAATCGTTCATTGCATTCTACTACTAAGATGTGCCCTTTTGAAGTTGTGTATGGTTTCCTACCTCGTGCACCTATTGATTTGTTGCCTCTTCCATCTTCGGAGAAGGTTAATTTTGATGCTAAACAACGTGCTGAATTGATTTTAAAAATGCATGAGTTAACTAAGGGAAACATTGAGCGCATGAATGCTAAATATAAACTTGCTGGAGATAAGGGTAGAAAACATGTTGTGTTTGCACCTGGAGATCTTGTTTGGTTACATTTGCGTAAGGATAGATTTCCTGATTTGCGCAAATCAAAGTTAATGCCACGTGCTGATGGTCCCTTTAAGGTGTTAGAGAAAATAAATGATAATGCATATAAACTTGAGCTGCCTGCAGATTTTGGGGTTAGTCCCACTTTTAACATTGCAGATTTGAAGCCTTATTTGGGTGAGGAAGATGAACTTCCGTCGAGGACGACTTCATTTCAAGAAGGGGAGGATGATGAGGACATCAATACAATTGTTACACCCACAGCCCCTGCTGCTATACATACTGGACCAATTACTAGAGCTCGTGCACGCCAACTAAATTACCAGGTAGTTTCGTTTCTTGGTAATGATTCTAATGTTCATGAGAATATGATGCTGCCTAAATTGGATACATTTGTTTTGCTTACAAATGAAGGGCCTAGCTTGGAGAAGGATGAACATTGGAGCAAGAACAAGCATGGAGATGATGGCATGCGCAAGGGAAACACGAACGGAGTTACAAGTGTTGATTTCAGGACTTTGAAGCCACCATAATGGGTGCATGAAGCCTTGGACGAAATATACAAGATGCCACTTCATAAATTTCGTCCCGAGGCTATTTTAGGTGCTGCGTCACCTTATTATTGGGCCGGGCCCATGTAATTTCGAAATACATAAGTATAGGCTATTTTTAGAGTCCGTATGTGTGGGGAAACAAGAGATAGGGTTGATTTCGGACCCCTCCACCAAGGGCCACGAAATTCCCCCCCCCCCTCTTCCTCCATATATACAGCCCTTAGGGCATCGTTTAGACTTTGGGTTTTGTTTAGATTAAAAGTTCGCCATAGCTGCAACTTCGCGTACTTCGTTTGTGTTCAACGACCAGACAAAGGCGTCACAGAACCCCACCTTGATCAATAAAGCTTTCATCTTATATTCGCAATATCCAGATTGCAATCTTAGTTTCTTGCTTGTTCTTCGTTTGCTCGCAGGAAACAGACCCTCGTGGTCAGGTTGATCGTGCTCCGGCGTGGTCAATAACCTCTCGGAGTTGGTTTAGCGATTGCTAAGGCGCGACGTCCTCGCACGTTCGTAGTCGGATCGTCAAAGTCGACTTCCACCAAAGCGAAATCCACCATCTCATCGAAAGATGGGACACCTCCGCCTCTATCAGCCACGAAATTCCCCCTCTCTTCCTCCATATATACAGCCCTTAGGGCACCGTTTAGACTTTGAGGTTTTGTTTAGATTAAAAGTTCGCCATAGCTGCAACTTCGCGTACTTCGTTTGTGTTCAACGACCAGACAAAGGCGTCACAGAACCCCACCTTGATCAATAAAGCTTTCATCTTATATTCGCAATATCCAGATTGCAATCTTAGTTTCTTGCTTGTTCTTCGTTTGCTCGCAGGAAACAGACCCTCGTGGTCAGGTTGATCGTGCTCCGGCGTGGTCAATAACCTCTCGGAGTTGGTTTAGCGATTGCTAAGGCGCGACGTCCTCGCACGTTCGTAGTCGGATCGTCAAAGTCGACTTCCACCAAAGCGATATCCATCATCTCATCGAAAGACGGGACACCTTTGCCTCTATCAAGTGGTATCAGATTTCCAGGTTGCTCGGTGAGATTTTACAGTTTTTTAGTAGTTTAGATCGAGTCTGCTCTTCATACCTATAGTCCACGAAAAAGCCACAAAAAAAAAATTTAGGGTTAGTTCATCATATCCAAACCAATCTGAGCCTTGCATAATCTTTTTAGGGTTTTGCTTTGTTGAATTTGCGGTTGCATCGTCGTGTCTAGTTGCTGGTCTTAGAGTCTAGTCTTTTAGAGTTTCGGGTTCTGGTCATAAGTTGTCACGCCGCCGCCGCACCATCATCATCGCCCCTGCCATCTACCACCACCGCACCGAATCCGTATCCATATACCACCACCAATCCGTGTCCATATACCACCACCGATCCATATCCATATACTACCACCGCTACCACCACCGCTGCCATATACCACCACCATATATCCACCACCAATCCGAGCTCTTTGCTTATTAGGTTTGTTTTCGGGATCCATCTAGATTCTGATTCGTGTTTCCTTGCCGGAGTAGGTTTCGGAAGGAAAAAAAAATTGCCGGAGTCGGGTAGCCACGCTCCGTTTAGGCCCAAAATTTTTCGAAAACGCATTTTTCGAAAAAATTTCTGGCTATCCTATTTTTAGTCGTTTCTGAGTGTTTTGAGACAGGTGCCATTATAGGAAGTTTTTTTTGACCCGTTTCCAGTTTTTGGGTCCGGGCAGCCGAAAAAAAAAATTGGTCGAAAAAATTTCGTGCCCATCCTGTCAGTTTGAGCTAGGAAGAGTTTTGAGACACTCGCCATCATAGTGATTTTTCGCAAAAAAAAAAAAGCAGCGGAAAAAAAAAGAGCGCAAAAAAAAAAGAGCGAAAAAAAAATTCAGAGTGTGCTTTTCCCTTGTTTACGTGCCGCGCCGTGATTTTGTTAGTGTTCTAGGCTCGCGTCTCTAGCACAGTCTAGCCTAGGACCAGCACAGTATCGTCGTTGAGCGTTTATTCAACTTTGCATCTCTGAATTGATTATTGCTGACCCTTTTTGCTACCATATTATAAGCCTTCCCAGCTCCACATATATCTACGTCGTGCGTTTGACTCTCCCTAGTAATCGCTCCATCCAAGCTTTGAGAGTTTTTGACTACAACGGTTGCCGATCACCGCCTGCTGCTGGGTAAGAACTGGTAAGAATTTGAGATTTGCTTGACGGATTTGTGACACCCACCACCACCACTTGTTCGTAGTCTGTAGGATCATATTCTTGTGTGTTTCTATTGCTGCTAACCATGCCAGGATCACAAGCCGACGAGATTGACTGGGAGAATTTATCGAACAAGGAGCTTCATGATAAGTTTCAGCAAATGATGACTGAACAGGTGCAAGATGTGCTGAACAATTTTGAAGAGGCCATGGAGAAGATCACTGGCCTTGAGAAGACGTTTGAAACAAAGCTCGATAGCAAGTTTAATGAATTGCTCGCGCGTCTTCCACCACCACCACCCGCTGCACCTAACGCACCTCTCCAACAACAACAACAACGACTACCTCCACGTCGCGAAGCAGACCTCCGCCGAGCAAGCCGTGTTCCTCTTGCGTTTGGCCAAACTGTTGGTGCTGCTGTTGATATTTCTGTGGCTCCTGCTACTGATGCAGAGGAGGATGATTATGTGGGAGATTATGAGGATGAGGTTGATCAAAATCAACAATACGTGCAGCCACCTGTACCACCACCAGCAGGTCGACCTCAGGTATATATTCGTAATGGTAGGCCTGCACCACCACCTCAGGTACGAGATGATGTCCATATTCCTAAACTGAAATTGAATATTCCACCATTTGAGGGTAGATATGTTCCTGATATATATCTTACTTGGGAGTTAGAAACTGAACAACGATTTACATGTTTACAATATCCTGAGGAGAGACGAGTTGCTGCTGCCGTTTGTGCTTTCACTAGTTTTGCATGTGTATGGTGGTCTGAACATTGTAGATTATATCCTATTCCAACTACTTGGGCTGCTTTGAAAACTGCTATGCGTACGCGTTGGGTTCCACCATATTATCAACGTGAATTGCTTCAAAAATTGCAGCGTTTAAGACAAAGGAAAAATTCTGTAGAAGAATATTATCAGGAATTACAAACTGGCATGATTAGATGTGGTATTGTTGAGGAGAATGAAGCTATGCTTGCACGTTTTCTGGGTGGATTAAATAGAGAGATTCAGACCATTCTAGACTATAAGGAGTATACTAATATCACTCGTTTATTCCATCTTGCTTGTAAAGCTGAACGTGAAGTGCAGGATCGACAAGCATTGGGGCGAACTAACTTTTCTGCAGGCCGACCTTCATCATGGACACCACGTGCATCTTCTACTTCAACTGCACCAGCACCTCCATCCGGTGCCACCTCCAGCCGTGATACAAGAAAACAGGCACAACCACCATTATTTGCCAAGAGCGCACCTGCGGGGCCTGCACAGCGTTCTTCTTCTTCCATGGCATCAACAGGGCACACAAGTGATATTATTTGTCGTCGTTGTAAGGGAGGAGGTCATTATGCGAGAGAATGCAAATCTCCGCGTGTGATGATTGCTACCGCGGATGGTGGATATGAGTCCGCTAGTTACTATGATGAGGAGACTTTGGCTCTTATTACACGTGAAGAACATGGTGGAGATGATTCTGATCATGAGACGCAATACATGGCTCCTGAAGACGCTGACAGGTATGAATGTTTAGTTGCTCAACGTGTTTTGAGTGTGCAGGTCACACAAGCTGAGCAAAATCAGAGGCACAATTTGTTCCATACCAAGGGAGTTGTGAAGGAACGTTCTGTGCGCGTCATCATAGACGGAGGGAGCTGCAACAACTTGGCTAGCATGGAGATGGTGGAGAAGCTTGCTCTCACCACAAGACCACATCCACATCCTTACTACATCCAATGGTTCAACAACAGCGGCAAGGTTAAGGTAACACGTACTGTTCGTGTGCATTTTAGTATCTCTACATATGTTGATTATGTTGATTGTGATGTGGTACCTATGCAAGCATGTTCCTTATTACTTGGTAGACCATGGCAATTTGATAAAAATTCTGTACACCATGGTAGAAACAATCACTATACTCTTGCTCATAAGGATAAAAATATTACTTTGCTTCCTATGACTCCTGATTCCATTTTGCAAGATGATATTAATAGAGCTAATAAAGCACAACAGGAGAAGAATAAGAGTGAAAATCAGATTGTGGCAAAAGAATTTGAGCAACAAATGAAGCCTAATAATAAACCATCTAGTGTTGCTTCTGAAATTAAATTGAAAAGTGCATGTTTATTTGCCACCAAATCTGATATTGATGAGCTAGATTTCAGCAAATCTGTTTGCTATGCTTTTGTGTGCAAAGAGGCATTATTTTCACTCGAGGACGTGCCTTCCTCTTTGCCTCCTGCTGTCACTAACATTTTGCAGGAGTTCGCTGACGTTTTTCCACAAGACGTGCCACCGGGATTACCGCCTATTCGAGGGATTGAGCATCAGATTGACTTAATTCCCAGTGCTTCACTTCCAAACCGTGCACCATACCGTACCAATCCAGAGGAGACGAAGGAGATTATGCGTCAAGTACAAGAGCTTCTCGACAAAGGTTATATACGCGAATCCCTTAGTCCTTGTGCTGTTCCTATTATTCTAGTGCCGAAAAAGGATGGTACATCACGTATGTGTGTTGATTGTAGAGGCATTAATAATATTACTATTCGTTATCGTCATCCTATTCCTAGGCTAGATGATATGCTTGATGAATTGAGTGGCTCTACAATATTCTCCAAAGTTGATTTGCGTAGTGGCTACCATCAAATTCGTATGAAATTGGGAGATGAATGGAAAACAGCATTTAAAACTAAGTTTGGATTATATGAGTGGTTAGTCATGCCTTTTGGGTTAACTAATGCACCTAGTACTTTCATGAGATTAATGAACGAAGTTTTTCGTGCTTTCATTGGACGATTTGTGGTAGTTTACTTTGATGACATATTGATTTATAGCAGATCTTTGGAGGAACATTTGGAACATTTACGTGCTGTTTTTATTGCTCTACGTGATGCACGTTTGTTTGGTAACCTTGGGAAGTGCACCTTTTGCACCGACCGAGTATCTTTTCTTGGCTATGTTGTTACTCCACAGGGAATTGAAGTTGATAAAGCCAAGATTGAAGCTATTGAGAGTTGGACGCAGCCCAAAACGGTCACACAAGTGAGGAGTTTTCTTGGCCTCGCTGGATTCTATAGGCGTTTCGTGAGAGATTTCAGCACCATTGCTGCACCTCTCAATGAGCTTACAAAGAAAGATGTGCCTTTTCTTTGGGGTACCGCACAGGAAGAAGCCTTCACAGTATTGAAAGATAAGTTGACACATGCTCCTTTACTCCAACTTCCTGATTTTAATAAGACTTTTGAGCTTGAATGTGATGCTAGTGGAATTGGATTAGGAGGTGTGTTATTACAAGATGGCAAACCTGTTGCATACTTTTCTGAAAAATTGAGTGGGCCTAGTATGAATTATTCTACTTATGATAAAGAATTATATGCTCTTGTTCGGACTTTAGAAACATGGCAACATTATTTATGGCCCAAAGAATTTGTTATACATTCTGATCATGAATCATTGAAACATATTAAAAGTCAAGCTAAACTGAATCGTAGACATGCTAAATGGGTTGAATTCATTGAGACTTTCCCTTATGTCATTAAACACAAGAAGGGAAAAGAAAATGTTATTGCTGATGCTTTGTCTCGTCGCTATACTATGCTTTCACAACTTGACTTCAAAATATTTGGTTTGGAGACCATCAAAGATCAATATGTGCATGATGCTGATTTTAAAGATGTAATGCATAATTGTAAAGAAGGAAGAATGTGGAACAAGTTTGTTGTTAACGATGGATTTGTGTTTCGTGCTAACAAGCTATGCATTCCAGCTAGCTCCGTTCGTCTTTTGTTGTTGCAGGAGGCGCATGGAGGAGGATTAATGGGACACTTTGGCGTGAAGAAGACGGAGGACGTACTTGCTACACATTTCTTTTGGCCAAAGATGAGACGGGATGTTGAGCGTTTTATTGCTCGCTGCACTACATATCAAAAAGCTAAGTCACGCCTCAATCCTCATGGTTTATATATGCCTTTGCCTGTACCTAGTGTTCCTTGGGAGGATATATCTATGGACTTTGTTTTAGGTTTACCTCGAACAAAGAAGGGGAGGGATAGCATATTTGTTGTCGTGGATAGATTCTCGAAAATGGCACACTTTATACCATGTCATAAAAGCGATGATGATGTTAATGTTGCTGATTTGTTCTTTCGTGAAATTATTCGCTTGCATGGTGTGCCAAATACTATTGTTTCAGATCGTGATACTAAATTTCTTAGCCACTTTTGGAGATGTTTATGGGCTAAGTTGGGGACTAAACTGCTTTTTAGTACTACTTGTCACCCCCAAACTGATGGACAAACTGAAGTAGTCAATAGAACGTTGTCTACTATGCTTAGGGCTGTTTTGAAGAATAATAAGAAAATGTGGGAGGAATGCTTGCCTCATATTGAATTTGCTTATAATCGTTCATTGCATTCTACTACTAAGATGTGCCCTTTTGAAGTTGTGTATGGTTTCCTACCTCATGCACCTATTGATTTGTTGCCTCTTCCATCTTCGGAGAAGGTTAAGTTTGATGCTAAACAACGTGCTGAATTGATTTTAAAAATGCATGAGTTAACTAAGGAAAACATTGAGCGCATGAATGCTAAATATAAACTTGCTGGAGATAAGGGTAGAAAACATGTTGTGTTTGCACCTGGAGATCTTGTTTGGTTACATTTGCGTAACGATAGATTTCCTGATTTGCGCAAATCAAAGTTAATGCCACGTGCTGATGGTCCCTTTAAGGTGTTAGAGAAAATAAATGATAATGCATATAAACTTGAGCTGCCTGCAGATTTTGGGGTTAGTCCCACTTTTAACATTGCAGATTTGAAGCCTTATTTGGGTGAGGAAGATGAACTTCCGTCGAGGACGACTTCATTTCAAGAAGGGGAGGATGATGAGGACATCAATACAATTGTTACACCCACAGCCCCTGCTGCTATACATACTGGACCAATTACTAGAGCTCGTGCACGCCAACTAAATTATCAGGTACTTTCGTTTCTTGGTAATGATTCTAATGTTCATGAGAATATGATGCTGCCTAAATTGGATACATTTGTTTTGCTTACAAATGAAGGGCCTAGCTTGGAGAAGGATGAACATTGGAGCAAGAACAAGCATGGAGATGATGGCATCCGCAAGGGGAACAAGAACGGAGTTACAAGTGATGATTTCAGGACTTTGAAGCCACCATAATGGGTGCATGAAGCCTTGGACGAAATATACAAGATGCCACTTCATAAATTTCGTCCCGAGGCTATTTTAGGTGCTGCGTCACCTTATTATTGGGCCAGGCCCATGTAATTTCGAAATACATAAGTATAGGCTATTTTTAGAGTCTGTATGTGTGGGGAAACAAGAGATAGGGTTGATTTCGGACCCCTCCACCAAGGGCCACGAAATTCCCCCCCTCTTCCTCCATATATACAGCCCTTAGGGCATCGTTTAGACTTTGGGTTTTGTTTAGATTAAAAGTTCACCATAGCTGCAACTTCGCGTACTTCGTTTGTGTTCAACGACCAGACAAAGGCGTCACAGAACCCCACCTTGATCAATAAAGCTTTCATCTTATATTCGCAATATCCAGATTGCAATCTCAGTTTCTTGCTTGTTCTTCGTTTGCTCGCAGGAAACAGACCCTCGTGGTCAGGTTGATCGTGCTCCGGCGTGGTCAATAACCTCTCGGAGTTGGTTTAGCGATTGCTAAGGCGCGACGTCCTCGCACGTTCGTAGTCGGATCATCAAAGTCGACTTCCACCAAAGCGAAATCCATCATCTCATCGAAAGACGGGACACCTTTGCCTCTATCACTTCCCCTGGTTCTTCCCTCTTCCTAACCTCGCGGTCTCTCTCTCTTTCTTCAGGATGAACAGGAGGAGCCTCATTCACGCCATGGATCCCTGCCTCGCCCGATCCGAGGTTGATCCTTTCGTCCCTGCCGTTTCCCGCGACTCGGATCCGCCGCCGCCTGCATTCCCAGCCTCCTCTGGCTCTTGCCGGAGTCACCCGAGCACCGCTGTGCCACATCGTCCAAGTCCCTCGCTGTCGGCCTCTGTTTCCCCTGCTTCGAGCAGCAGTTCGGGATCGAGCCCGCCCGCTCCCGTTGACCGCGACGCCCAGGGCCAAGCGACCTCCCCTACTTTGCCTGCTCGTGGGCCACATCGTCGTGCCAAGGCCAACCTCCTCTGCCTCGCTGGCCTCCAGCGTGACGGAGCGCCCGCGCAGCCGCATGCGGGGTTTGCTTCTGGTGCAAGGCCCAGCCAGCGCCCTGTCGGTCTGCCTCCGCTCAAGCTGTCGACCATCTCCTGCCGCTGACCACCACCATCGCCTCCTTGCTGCTGGCATCCCGAGGCCCTTGTGTTGTTTTTTGTTGTACCGTCAAGGCCGGCAAGATCGACTACAACGGCGCCAAGTTCCACCACCGACAACCATTTTGGGACTCGCCAAGTACACCGCCAGCAAGACTTTGGATGCCCGAACGAGTGCGGACCGAAATGCCAAGTACCACTATCCATCTTCGAGGATTTCACCCAGTACCGCACCAGATACCAAGTACAACAATGATCAGGGAAGATACTAGTTGCGCCAAGTTCCTCTTCGACCAACATACAACTACCGGTGCATTCCTCAAGTCCGACTACAACGTGAACGACTACCGTCGACCCTCGAAAACCCCATGGACGTCAAGGTCCTCGTTGTGACCCCCCGAACATCTACGGAATGGGTACGACTACGAAACGTGTACCACTACGTCATTGTGTACACATACCGTTGTTGGGAACAACTACTTCCACTACCGCCGTCGCGAGAATGCCTACTTCCCTCTACGAACTTGATCCGTTCCGATAATGCACGCTTCGAAGCTATAACCATCGAGACGATCGCCCGTGGACCAAATGCATGTGTATTGTATGAGATGCATGTTTGGAAGTTGTATCCACCCATGAGCATTAGTTGTTCCCTCGTTTGACACCGCCGTCGGCCCGTGGGAACCCGGTAACCGGGAGCACCCCACCATCTTGCTCAACTCGCTCACGCCCTATCTTTTTCACCGGCATCTCAATCGAGTTACCGGAACCGGAACGTTGTCGTGGCACCATTTTCGTTATCATCGCTGTGGCACCCTTTCTTTCCACCACGGTGACAATTGCTTCATAACATGCTCTTATCAACTTTTGCATAAATTTTGCATAAAACTTGCATATGCCATCCACATCATAATAACAACATTTAAAATGTTTACAATTGTTTTTGCACTAAATTGCTAATGCACATGAGGATTTACCGGAATTGTTGTTTGATGTTTCCGGCCTCATTTAAAATGCCTAACTGTGTCTTTTACTTATGCTTCACCTCTTACCATGTTTAACAACATTTAATATTGTTGGGTACATAACCGAGAGTGAACTAAATGTTTGAATGTGGTGTTTCGTCAATATGCAACTCGTTGCATATTGAGCTCCACTTAACTTGTACTTTTGTTTGTGCACTTTTCCATGCCATGCATATTTAAACCGGACATGCATCATACTTGATTGTGCATCATGCCATGTTTATGCTTGTTGGTTTACCATGTTGTTTGCTCCTTTTCCAGTTGTGCTTCTTCTTGTTAGTTCCGGTAACGTTGCATTTGTGAGTATTCGTTCGACTACGTCCGTTTGTCTTCTTCATGGACTCGTTCTTCTTCCTTGCGGGATCTCACGCAAGATGACCATACCCTCGAAATCACTTCTATCTTTGCTTGCTAGTTGTTCGCTTTATCGCTATGTCGCGCTACCTACCACTTGTTTATCATTCCTCCCATATTGCCATGTCAAGCCTCTAACTCACCTTCCTAGCAAACCGTTGTTTGGCTATGTTACCACTTTTGCTCAGCCCCTCTTATAGCGTTGCTAGTTGCAGGTGAAGCTGAAGTTTGTTCCATGTTGGAACATGGATATGTTGGGTTATCACAATATCTCTTATTTAATTAATGCATCTATATACTTGGTAAAGGGTGGAAGGCTCGGCCTTATGCCTGGTGTTTTGTTCCACTCTTGTCGACTTAGTTTCCGTCATACCGGTGTTATGTTCCTTGATTTTGCGTTCCTTACGTGGTTGGGTGTTATGGGAACCCCTTGACCGTTCGCTTTGAATAAAACTCCTCCAGCAAGGCCCAACCTTGGTTTTAACATTTGCTACCTAAGACTTTTTCCCTTGGGTTCTGCAGACTCAAGGCTCATCTTTATTTTAACCCCTGGGCTAGTGCTCCTCTGAGTGTTGGTCCAAACTAGAGCACCGTGCGGGACTGTCCCTTGGCAACTTGGGTTATGTTGGTACCTATACGCTTAGCTTATCCGGTGTGCCCTGAGAACGAGATATGTGCAGCTCCTATCGGGATTTGTTGGCACATCCGGGTGGTCTTGCTGGTCTTGTTTTACCATTGCCAAAATGTCTTGTAAGCGGGATTCCGAGACAGATCGGGTCTTTCCGGGAGAAGGAATATCCTTCGTTGACCGTGAGAGCTTGTGATGGGCTAAGTTGGGACACCCTACAGGGTATAAACTTTCGAGAGCCGTGCCCGCGGTTATGCGGCAGATGGGAATTTGTTAATATCCGGTTGTAGAGAACTTGACACTTAACTTAATTAAAATGAATCAACCGCGTGTGTAGCCATGATGGTCTCTTTTCGGCGGAGTCCGGGAAGTGAACACAGTTTTTGTGTTATGGTTGTACGTAAGTAGTTTCAGGATCACTTCTTGATCACTTCTAGTTTCTCGACCGTTGTGTTGCTTCTCTTCTTGCTCTCATTTGCGTATGTTAGCCACCATATATGCTTAGTGCTTGCTGCAGCTCCACCTCATTACCCTATCCTATCCATAAGCTTAAATAGTCTTGATCTCGCGGGTGTGAGATTGCTGAGTCCTCGTGGCTCACAGATACTTCCAAACAGTTGCAGGTGCCGATGATACCAGTGCAGGTGACGCAACCGAGCTCAAGTGGGAGCTCGTTGAAGATCTTGGTCGTTGTTGTGTGTCTTTTTCGGTTGATCAGTAGTGGAGTCCAGTTGGGACGATCGGGGATCTAGCATTTGGGGTTGTCTTCTTTTATTTTGGTTCCGTAGTCGGACCTTGATTGTATTCTGGATGATGTATGTTTAACTTGTATTTGTGTGAAGTGGCGATTGTAAGCCAATTCTCTATCCCTTTCTTATTCAGTACATGGGATTGTGTGAAGATTACCCCTCTTGCGACAAATCTACCATGTGGCTATGCCTCTAAGTTGTGCCCCGACACGTGGGAGATATAGCTGCATTGTGGGTGTTACAGAGGACTACGTGGTCCATTGACCATCAAGACTTTAGCCGCGGGATTGCTGCTATCACACTCGGATGTTGTCTCGACGGAGCCAGTCGAACAGGCCGTAGAGAGTTTCATCGGGCTCGATTGCCGCGACTTGGGGGTTGGCCGACTGACGGACCATCACGTGTGTCACCCACCGCTGAAGTTGCGACCGACCAGATCGCTTGCGTCGGTGAACAGCGAGGAGCAAGGATACCACAGGAGTCGACCGATACTGGGTCGACGGCTGACGGAGAAGGACGCTGCGGACACACGCGCGAAAGTGTGTCGCCCCACGGACAGGAGCGCGTCGACGTCGAGGGGAGCTTCCTGAAGCCACGCGGAGTCGTCGGCCGCGAAGACGAGCGCGCCAAGACGGATCTCGCGGCCCTCAGCCAATCCACCGCTGGAAACCATGATGATGGGAGTCGGAAAAATCGCGGCTTCACCAAAAAGTCGCTAAGACACCTGCCCCAACGTGGGCGCCAACTGTCGTGGATCTAAGACTGACAGTAGAATGGGGGTAGGTATGTAGAGGTAAGATCCTAGCTATGGAGAAGTTGTACACACAAGTTTTATGAGTTCAGGCCCTTCGCGGAGGAAGTAATAGCCCTACGTCTCGGTGCCCATAGGCGGTCGACTGGATTATGCGTGTGTGTGTGTGTGTTACATGGGGTGCGAACCCTTGTGCCACGGGAGGGGGGCTTATATAGAGTGCGCCGGACCCCTCCAGCCCTCAGTTACACAGGGTTTAAGGTACATAAAGGTGGGGCATTTCTGGTAATGCTAGCAATAAAGTGACTTAATGACCATCAAGTCTACAGAGTAAATGTTCGACCATTGCTATACAGAGTGGCTTTAGGTCTTCTGATCATCAAGTGACCATCGTCATGGTCGAGTGACACTGAGTCTTCCGAGTGGAAAGTTGATGGTCGAGTGGATGAAGGTGTCCCTTGAATACTTCTGGACTTAGGGTGATGTCCTAGTGGAGGGTGTCTAGGTGCCTTTGACCCTACCCTAGGTACATAGCTTCATCAGCCTGGACCATCCTTGAGCGCTTGTTTGTGGTGCAGTCTCAGGCTCGTGTCTCTGCGCTCCGTCCTCAACTTGGCGAGTGCGAGAAGCTTGACTCCACGGCCACGGAGTTCTACAACAAGGTCAAGGGCCTTGCTGACACGTTGGCCTCCATTGGACAGCCGCTCACCGACTCCGAGTTCAACTCCTTCATCGTCAACGGGCTCGACGAGGAGTATGATGCTTTGGTCGAGATCATCAACGAGCGGGGCAACTCGACTCCCATGATGGCGCATGAGGTCTACTCCCGCCTTCTCCTCACTGAGCAGCGTGTCGAGGCGCGCCGCTCCAAGGCCAGTCACGGCTCCCTCTCCGTGAACGCCGCCACTAAGGGTGGCCGCAGCTCGTCCAAGGGGCCGCCCCCGGCTTCGTCTTCGTCCTCATCGGCTCCCCCCACGTCCACAACCCTACCAGGGGCCGGTGGTCGACGCGTGTGTTAGTTGTGTGGCATTGAGGGACACTGGTCCTCTAAGTGTTACAGACGCTTTTAGCGGAGTTTTCTTGGTCTTGGCAATGACGGAAAGGACACACACAACTTTGCCCATTAGGTTGCCATGGCTGATCGTCCGGCGCCGCAGAAGCAACAAGGACACACTCAGTCGTACTCCATCGATCCTCACTGGTACATGGACTCTGGGGCGACAGAGCACCTGACGAGCGAGATAGGGAAGCTTCACATGCTCTGATACCATGTAAGACAATAGGTTTTGGGGTAACCGGCACAACCCTCTAGGGGTGGCCTATCACATATATATAATGACTGGAATACAACATTACAATATACACGTGTAAATACAGAGACTATACAGTCTAACAGCCAGCAAGATAATGGGGGAAATAAACACTCTGTCAATCCTGTGGCTTCGAATGCAACACTCTGAATGAGCAAATTCATGTTAAAACTTAAATCCTACATTACCATCTACCTGGAGCCAAGAATACAAATTAGTCTAGCTAACGTCCTTTTAAACATTAATTGAAGTTTTCCCTGATTGAGTACAATCCTTGTAAAAAAGCTGCATAAGCAATTATTCACTGGAAACATATTAATTTTAGTACTGTATATTATGTACAGATGGACATCTACACACAAACAACTCATGAGTCAATCCTAACTACACCACAAGTGTTGCATATTAATAAACTGGTATATTCATATATACATAATCAGGGAACATAGTGTAACAATCAGAGGGATCCCAAAGTAAGATATTAATTATTTAAGAAGGGACTAAGCTGGAAAGAGGAAAGAAAATACAACAGAGAGAGCAATAAAAATTCAAGCTTATGTTCACAGGCTTTTGAAAAAAAAATCAGTTAGAGGCTATCTTGCATACTCTCAAGCTCCAACGGTATCTGAGTTCGCACAATCCTCACCTCTAACATCTAAGGAAGGTGAAGCATGATGTATGAGGGTTCATCAAAGTAGGATTCATCCTCTTCACGTCTCATCAACGACCTTGGCTCGGACGACTTCCTCATTTATAAATTTGTCGATGCCCACATAAGCTGTAATGTGGTTTCCAAACGGAAATACCTGCTCCAAGCACTACTGTCAACAATGAACCACGTGTTTAGTCGATGCGAGAGTAAATCCCTAAAATGTCCAAAGGTTGCATCGCCGATGATCACGCACACCTAAAGAGAAGCCACTTAATATTTAGATGGATAATATGAACCGAAATCAAACAAATCATTGTATTGTTCCCTGCTCATGATGCTTCATAATGCATTGGGGAACACAACCTAACATGTGCCTGCTCTTGAAACCAAGAATGCACAAAAGATTAAGCACCTTCTTTCTATAACATGGCATATAGTGCTTGATGAGGACATCAATACAATTGTTACACCCACAGCCCCTGCTGCTATACATACTGGACCAATTACTAGAGCTCGTGCACGCCAACTAAATTACCAGGTACTTTCGTTTCTTGGTAATGATTCTAATGTTTATGAGAATATGATGCTGCCTAAATTGGATACATTTGTTTTGCTTACAAATGAAGGGCCTAGCTTGGAGAAGGATGAACGTTGGAGCAAGAACAAGCATGGAGATGATGGCATGCGCAAGGGAAACAAGAACGGAGTTACAAGTGATGATTTCAGGACTTTGAAGCCACCATAATGGGTGCATGAAGCCTTGGACGAAATATACAAGATGCCACTTCATAAATTTCGTCCCGAGGCTATTTTAGGTGCTGCGTCACCTTATTATTGGGCCAGGCCCATGTAATTTCGAAATACATAAGTATAGGCTATTTTTAGAGTCCGTATGTGTGGGGAAACAAGAGATAGGGTTGATTTCGGACCCCTCCACCAAGGGCCACGAAATTCCCCCCCTCTTCCTCCATATATACAGCCCTTAGGGCATCGTTTAGACTTTGGGTTTTGTTTAGATTAAAAGTTCGCCATAGCTGCAACTTCGCGTACTTCGTTTGTGTTCAACGACCAGACAAAGGCGTCACAGAACCCCACCATGATCAATAAAGCTTTCATCTTATATTCGCAATATCCAGATTGCAATCTCAGTTTCTTGCTTGTTCTTCGTTTGCTCGCAGGAAACAGACCCTCGTGGTCAGGTTGATCGTGCTCCGGCGTGGTCAATAACCTCTCGGAGTTGGTTTAGCGATTGCTAAGGCGCGACGTCCTCGCACGTTCGTAGTCGGATCGTCAAAGTCGACTTCCACCAAAGCGAAATCCACCATCTCAACGAAAGACGGGACACCTTAGCCCCTATCAAGTGGTATCAGATTTCCAGGTTGCTCGGTGAGATTTTACAGTTTTTCGTAGTTTAGATCGAGTCTGTTCTTCATACCTACAGTCCACGAAAAAGCCAAAAAAAAATTAGGGTTAGTTCATCATATCCGAACCAATCTGAGCCTTTGCATAATCTTTTTAGGGTTTTGCTTTGTTGAATTTGCGGTTGCATCGTCGTGTCTAGTTGCTGGTCTTAGAGTCTAGTCTTTTAGAGTTCCGAGTTCTGGTCATAAGTTGTCACGCCGCCGCCGCACCATCATCATCGCCCCTGCCGTCTACCACCACCGCTCCGAATCCGTATCCATATACCACCACCAATCCGTGTCCATATACCACCACCGATCCATATCCATATACTACCACCGCTACCACCACCGCTGCCATATACCACCACCATATATCCACCACCAATCCGAGTCCTTGCTTATTAGGGTTGTTTTCGAGATCCATCTAGATTCCGATTCGTGTTTCCTTGCCGGAGTAGGTTTCGGAAAAAAAAAAAGAGTCGGGTAGCCACGCTCCGTTTAGGCCCAAAATTTTTCGAAAACGCATTTTTCGAAAAAAATTCTGGCTATCCTATTTTTAGGTGTTTCTGAGTGTTTTGAGACAGGTGCCATTATAGGAAGTTTTTTTTGACCCGTTTCCAGTTTTTGGGTCCGGGCAGTCAAAAAAAAAAAATTGGTCAAAAAAATTTCGTGCCCATCCTGTCAGTTTGAGTTAAGAAGAGTTTTGAGACACTCGCCATTATAGTGATTTTTCGCAAAAAAAAAAAAGCAGCGCAAAAAAAAAAGCGCAAAAAAAAAGAGCGAAAAAAAAAATCCAGAGTGTGCTTTTCCCTTGTTTACGTGCCGCGCCGTGATTTTGTTACTGTTCTAGGCTCGCGTCTCTAGCACAGTCTAGCCTAGGACCAGCACAGTACCGTCGTTGAGCGTTTATTCAACTTTGCATCTCTGAATTGATTATTGCTGACCCTTTTTGCTACCATATTATAAGCCTTCCCAGCTCCACATACATCTACGTCGTGCGTTTGACTCTCCCTGGTAATCGCTATATCCAAGCTTTGAGAGTTTTTGACTACAACGGTTGCCGATCACCGCCTGCTGCTGGGTAAGAACTGGTAAGAATTTGAGATTTGCTTGACGGATTTGTGACACCCACCACCACCACTTGTTCGTAGTCTGTAGGATCATATTCTTGTGTGTTTCTATTGCTGCTAACCATGCCAGGATCACAAGCCGACGAGATTGACTGGGAGAATTTATCGAACAAGGAGCTTCATGATAAGTTTCAGCAAATGATGACTGGACAGGTGCAAGATGTGTTGAACAATTTTGAAGAGGCCATGGAGAAGATCACTGGCCTTGAGAAGACGTTCGAAACAAAGCTCGATAACAAGTTTAATGAATTGCTCGCACGTCTTCCACCACCACCACCCGCTGCACCTAACGCACCTCTCCAACAACAACAACAACGACTACCTCCACGTCGCGAAGCAGACCTCCGCCGAGCAAGCCGTGTTCCTCTTGCGTTTGGCCAAACTGTTGGTGCTGCTGTTGATACTTCTGTGGCTCCTGCTGCTGATGCGGAGGAGGATGCTTATGTGGGAGATTATGAGGATGAGGTTGATCAAAATCAACACTACGTGCAGCCACCTGTACCACCACCAGCAGGTCGACCTCAGGTATATATTCGTAATGGTAGGCCTGCACCACCACCTCAGGTACGAGATGATGTCCATATTCCTAAACTGAAATTGAATATTCCACCATTTGAGGGTAGATATGTTCCTGATATATATCTTACTTGGGAGTTAGAAACTGAACAACGATTTACATGTTTACAATATCCTGAGGAGAGACGAGTTGCTGCTGCCGTTTGTGCTTTCACTAGTTTTGCATGTGTATGGTGGTCTGAACATTGTAGATTATATCCTATTCCAACTACTTGGGCTGCTTTGAAAACTGCTATGCGTACGCGTTGGGTTCCACCATATTATCAACGTGAATTGCTTCAAAAATTGCGGCGTTTAAGACAAGGGAAAAATTCTGTAGAAGAATATTATCAGGAATTACAAACTGGCATGATTAGATGTGGTATTGTTGAGGAGAATGAAGCTATGCTTGCACGTTTTCTGGGTGGATTAAATAGAGAGATTCAGACCATTCTAGACTATAAGGAGTATACTAATATCACTCGTTTATTCCATCTTGCTTGTAAAGCTGAATGTGAAGTGCAGGATCGACAAGCATTGGGGCGAACTAACTTTTCTGCAGGCCGACCTTCATCATGGACACCACGTGCATCTTCTACTTCAACTGCACCAGCACCTCCATCCGGTGCCACCTCCAGCCGTGATACAAGAAAACAGGCACAACCACCATTATCTGCCAAGAGCGCACCTGCGGGGCCTGCACAGCGTTCTTCTTCTTCCATGGCATCAACAGGGCACACAAGTGATATTATTTGTCGTCGTTCTAAGGGAGGAGGTCATTATGCGAGAGAATGCAAATCTCCGCGTGTGATGATTGCTACCGCGGATGGTGGATATGAGTCCGCTAGTGACTATGATGAGGAGACTTTGGCTCTTATTACACGTGAAGAACATGGTGGAGATGATTCTGATCATGAGACGCAATACATGGCTCCTGAAGACGCTGACAGGTATGAATGTTTAGTTGCTCAACGTGTTTTGAGTGTGCAGGTCACACAAGCTGAGCAAAATCAGAGGCACAATTTGTTCCATACCAAGGGAGTTGTGAAGGAACGTTCTGTGCGCGTCATCATAGACGGAGGGAGCTGCAACAACTTGGCTAGCATGGAGATGGTGGAGAAGCTTGCTCTCACCACAAGACCACATCCACATCCTTACTACATCCAATGGTTCAACAACAGCGGCAAGGTTAAGGTAACACGTACTGTTTGTGTGCATTTTAGTATCTCTACATATGCTGATTATGTTGATTGTGATGTGGTACCTATGCAAGCATGTTCCTTATTACTTGGTAGACCATGGCAATTTGATAAAAATTCTGTACACCATGGTAGAAACAATCACTATACTCTTGTTCATAAGGATAAAAATATTACTTTGCTTCCTATGACTCCTGATTCCATTTTGAAAGATGATATTAATAGAGCTAATAAAGCACAACAGGAGAAGAATAAGAGTGAAAATCAGATTGTGGCAAAAGAATTTGAGCAACAAATGAAGCCTAATAATAAACCATCTAGTGTTGCTTCTGAAATTAAATTGAAAAGTGCATGTTTATTTGCCACTAAATCTGATATTGATGAGCTAGATTTCAGCAAATCTGTTTGCTATGCTTTTGTGTGCAAAGAGGCATTATTTTCATTCGAGCACGTGCCTTCCTCTTTGCCTCCTGCTGTCACTAACATTTTGCAGGAGTTCGCTGACGTTTTTCCACAAGACGTGCCACCGGGATTACCGCCTATTCGAGGGATTGAGCATCAGATTGACTTAATTCCCGGTGCTTGATAGAGGCGGGGGTCCCGATCTTTCGATGAGATGATAACTATCGATTTGGTGGAGACGACTTTGACGATCCGACTACAAACGTGCACGACGTTGCACCTTAGCAACCGCTAAACCAATCTCCTGAGGTTACTGACGATGCTGGAAGCACGGTCAGCCTGACCACGAAGGTCTATTCCTGCAAGCAATCGAAGAACAAGCAAGAATATGATAAAAGCAATCTGAATATTGCGAGTATATATGAGGTATTGATAAAGGTGGGGATCCGTAAGCGGTCTTGGTCTGGTCGTTGGACACAAACGAAGTACACGAAGTTGCAATGGCTAACTTTTAACTAAACAAATCCCTAAGTCTAAACGATGCCCTAAGGGCTGTATATATGGAGGAAGAGGGGGGAATTTCGTGGCCCTTGGTGGAGGGGTCCGAAATCAACCCTATCTCTTGTTTCCCCACACATACGGACTCTAAAAATAGCCTATACTTATGTATTTCGAAATTACATGGGCCTGGCCCAATAATAAGGTGACGCAGCACCTAAAATAGCCTCGGGACGAAATTTATGAAGTGGCATCTTGTATATTTCGTCCAAGGCTTCATGCACCCATTATGGTGGCTTCAAAGTCCTGAAATCATCACTTGTAACTCCGTTCTTGTTTCCCTTTCGCATGCCATCATCTCCATGCTTGTTCTTGCTCCAATGTTCATCCTTCTCCAAGCTAGGCCCTTCATTTGTAAGCAAAACAAATGTATCCAATTTAGGCAGCATCATATTCTCATGAACATTAGAATCATTACCAAGAAACGAAAGTACCTGGTAATTTAGTTGGCGTGCACGAGCTCTAGTAATTGGTCCAGTATGTATAGCAGCAGGGGCTGTGGGTGTAACAATTGTATTGATGTCCTCATCATCCTCCCCTTCTTGAAATGAAGTCGACCTCGACGGAAGTTCATCTTCCTCACCCAAATAAGGCTTCAAATCTGCAATGTTAAAAGTGGGACTAACCCCAAAATCTGCAGGCAGCTCAAGTTTATATGCATTATCATTTATTTTCTCTAACACCTTAAAGGGACCATCAGCACGTGGCATTAACTTTGATTTGCGCAAATCAGGAAATCTATCCTTACGCAAATGTAACCAAACAAGATCTCCAGGTGCAAACACAACATGTTTTCTACCCTTATCTCCAGCAAGTTTATATTTAGCATTCATGCGCTCAATGTTTTCCTTAGTTAACTCATGCATTTTTAAAATCAATTCAGCACGTTGTTTAGCATCAAAATTAACCTTCTCCGAAGATGGAAGAGGCAACAAATCAATAGGTGCACGAGGTAGGAAACCATACTGATAGAGGCGAGGGTGTCCCGATCTTTCGATGAGATGATAACTATCGATTTGGTGGAGACGACTTTGACGATCCGACTACAAACGTGCACGACGTTGCGCCTTAGCAATCGCTAAACCAACTCCGAGAGGTTACTGACGATGCTGGAAGCACGGTCAGCCTGACCACGAAGGTCTATTCCTGCAAGCAATCGAAGAACGAGCAAGAATATGATAAAGCAATCTGAATATTGCGAATATATATGAAGTATTGATAATGGTGGGGATCCGTAAGCGGTCTTGGTCTGGTTGTTGGACGCAAACGAAGTACACGAAGTTGCAATGGCTAACTTTTAACTAAACAAATCCCAAGGAAAAGATACTAGATGGATCTACTTATATAGGAGCAAGGGGTGGCGGCCAAGGAGGTGGGAGGACGTCCCAAGGCAGCCTAAAACTAAATCTAGGTCGTACAAGGCCAATGGGCCCAAGTGGAGGTGATGTAACACCTTTGGACTTGTAGTTTGACTCGGATTCTGCTGCAGCATCAGATTGTTTCGTCCACAACTCAACGCTCCGGACGAATTTGAAGGTGATTCCAATTGGGTTGGAAAGTGCACGAAATCTAGTTTCCAACAAAAAAAGAATCACCCAATTCGGAGTCCGTATGAAAAACTTGTGTGCGTTTTGAGTCAGGTGTGTCTGTGCAGTCCGAATCTGAATCCAGAACGTGAGAGACTTGGACTCTATCTTCTCTTGGGCCAAAAGTGACGTGAGAGAACTTTTTGGACAGCAAATAAACATCTCTTTCTTCCTTATCTTCATATGTGTATTGTACAAATGTCCCATACACCTGCAATTAGACAAAACACAAAAGTGTGTGAAGTATTTTTGTTCTGGATAACATAAATAGATTATTGAATAGTTTGCACTAGAAATCACCTGACAAATATGCATATATGCAATATTTTTGGTCATATCCAAGGTAGTCATGTCCTCATCATCCTCCCCTTCTTGAAAATAAAGCCGTCCTCGGCGTTGCTTAATCTGAAATGTGGCTAACAAAAGAGACAAGCTGTACATGTTGTATATGTATATGTCATCCATTTTTACTTCCCTTGATTTTTGCATATATGACACATGAATAGATGAGTAACTTGCATAGTTCATAAAATCTAAAGCCAAAAAATTAGCACAAGAAGTAGAAGGCATGAAAATATTGCAACTCAGTTTGCACATATAAGTGAAGCTCTTATTCATTTCAAAAGATTGACAATGTTCATCATTAAACCATCCCAACATTGGTGAGTAAACCTTACTTGCATCAAATTTACATGCTACAACATGCTTAAATAAGCAAACATGCAATAAGTCATTTAACACAGAATCATCACCAAGATTAGAGGTCATATCAAAATGATTAAACATTGGTTCTTTTGCATCAATAGTTAATTCAATGGGTGCACTCAAAATTGTTGGTATTTCAGTTGTTTGATCACATGGCAAAGTCAAATTATCAACGTAGTCCTCTAAAATAGGTGGTGTGATCAAAGTAGTGGGTAGCTCATCAGATGGTGCATTCAAATTGACAAGGCATTCATCATTCTCATGTAGAGATGGAAGATCAGTACCTTTGTCATTACCTCTTATGATCAACTCAGATGATGTAGCCACTCTCGGGGGCGATGTGTCACATGGTGGAGGTGATGTAGTCCTGACAACAACGGATGAGGTTGTCATAGTATGCCTAGTAGTTGAAGGAACAATCATATCAACTCTTGGAATGTGCACCGTGCGCTTGTTCTCCTCGTGGCCAACACGTCGTTTTATTTCCTGTTCAGCTTTGCAAGCAAGATGAAACAAATGGTCCATAGGATAACACTCTTCATGAATTAGTATCTCTTGAATATCACGGTTTAATCCTCCCCAAAATCTATCCATAAAATCATCTTCACTTTCTTCTAAAGAGGAATGCAACAAGGTAGTTTGTAAATCATCATAATATTTTGTTACAGTTTCACTACCTTGTTTTAAGTGTTGCAACTTCTTAATCATGTCACGAGTATAATAAACAGGGACGAAAGTATGTCGCATGGCAAGTTTCAAATCATCCCAAGTAGTAGGTATATAATCAGGGTGTAACCGACAATATTCACTCCACCAAACCAAAGCATAACCAGTGAAAGAACCAACCGCAACCTTAACCTTTTTATGTTCATTGAAATTATGGGAAGCAAATATATTTTTTATGTCGAACTCCCATTCAATATATAAAGCAGGTTTAAAACGGCCATTAAATGGTGGTATAGATACATTAACCTGATCATGTGATGAGGACATCAATACAATTGTTACACCCACAGCCCCTGCTGCTATACATACTGGACCAATTACTAGAGCTCGTGCACGCCAACTAAATTACCAGGTACTTTCGTTTCTTGGTAATGATTCTAATGTTCATGAGAATATGATGCTGCCTAAATTGGATACATTTGTTTTGCTTACAAATGAAGGGCCTAGCTTGGAGAAGGATGAACATTGGAGCAAGAACAAGCATGGAGATGATGGCATGCGAAAGGGAAACAAGAACGGAGTTACAAGTGATGATTTCAGGACTTTGAAGCCACCATAATGGGTGCATGAAGCCTTGGACGAAATATACAAGATGCCACTTCATAAATTTCGTCCCGAGGCTATTTTAGGTGCTGCGTCACCTTATTATTGGGCCAGGCCCATGTAATTTCGAAATACATAAGTATAGGCTATTTTTAGAGTCCGTATGTGTGGGGAAACAAGAGATAGGGTTGATTTCGGACCCCTCCACCAAGGGCCACGAAAATCCCCCCCTCTTCCTCCATATATACAGCCCTTAGGGCATCGTTTAGACTTTGGGTTTTGTTTAGATTAAAAGTTCGCCATAGCTGCAACTTCGCGTACTTCGTTTGTGTTCAACGACCAGACAAAGGCGTCACAGAACCCCACCTTGATCAATAAAGCTTTCATCTTATATTCGCAATATCCAGATTGCAATCTCAGTTTCTTGCTTGTTCTTCGTTTGCTCGCAGGAAACAGACCCTCGTGGTCAGGTTGATCGTGCTCCGGCGTGGTCAATAACCTCTCGGAGTTGGTTTAGCGATTGCTAAGGCGCGACGTCCTCGCACGTTCGTAGTCGGATCGTCAAAGTCGACTTCCACCAAAGCGAAATCCACCATCTCATCGAAAGACGGGACACCTTAGCCTCTATCAGTGCTAAAGAACGTTGATTTGCGTTTGGGTAAGTATAAATTACAACACAATTTTTGCATCAGTTCAAGATTGTATATACTTCTAAAAAACATGAATTGGAGCAATTTCTTTCTATAACAAGGATCCTTTTGTTTGAAGTAGAGAAGCATATGAATTTGAATGCTACTGTCGGTAAGGAAAGGGGCTTGCAGGCGCAAGGTAAGTGATGAGGACATCAATACCATTGTTACACCCATTGCCCCTGCTGGACCAATTACTAGAGCTCGCGCACGCCAATTGAATTATCAGGTACTTTCGTTTCTTGGTAACAATTCTAATGTTCATGAGAATATGATGCTGCCTAAATTGGATACATTTGTTTTGCTTACAAATGAAGGGCCTAGCTTGGACAAGAAAGATGAACCTTGGAGCAACTTCAAGGATGGAGATGATGTCATGCGCAAGGGGATCAAGAACGGAGTTACAAGTGATGATCTCAGGACTTTGAAGCCACCATAAGCATGGATATGATGGCATGCATTGTTTTGGGTGTTGCCCATTTTCTCCATATGATGTTTCCAATATTGCTCATGAGGAGACCCCCATAGTTTCCTCATACATTTTAGGAGATTTTGATCACTCCCATCCATTGCATGATCCTCATACTTATGTGCACAATATGCTCCCCATGAATAAACATGATATTAATGTGCCATATATTTGTATGCTCAATTTGCATCCCCATTGTGTTATACACAATAACTATTCTTTCATGATGGATGACATGTTCTTATACCATGCATTAAATTTCTTTGAGCAACGCTTATCTTGTGCTAACTTTCACGTGCACATACACATCATGATGGATGATGTGTACATTTACCACACACACATTTTCTTTTGTTTGTGTCTCTTTTATGTAGGTACTGATGAGGACATCAATACCATTGTTACACCCACAGCCCCTGCTGCTATACATACTGGACCAATTAATAGAGCTCTCGCACGCCAATTGAATTATTAGGTACTTTCGTTTTTGGTAACGATTCTAATGTTCATGAGAATATGATGTTGCCTAAATTGGATACATTTGTTTTGCTTACAAATGAAGGGCCTAGCTTGGACAAGAAAGACGAACCTTGGAGCAACTTCAAGCATGGAGATGATGGCATGCGCAAGGGGATCAAGAACGGAGTTATAAGTGATGATTTCAGGACTTTGAAGCCACCATAAGGAGTGCATGAAGCCTTGGATGAAATATACAAGATGCCACTTCATAAATTTCGTCCAGAGGCTATTCTAGGTGTTGCGTCACTTTATTATTGGGCCAGGCCCATGTATTTTCGAAATACTTAAGTATAGGCTGTTTTTAGAGTCCGTATGTGTGGGGAAACAAGAGTTAGGGTTGGTTTCGGACCCCTCCTCCAAGTGCCACGAAATTCCCCCCTCTTCCTCCATATATACAACCCTTAGGACGTAGTTTAGACTTTGGGTTTTGTTTAGATTAAAAGTTCACCATAGCTGCAACTTCGCGTACTTCGTTTGTGTCCAACGACCAGACAAAGACGTCACAGAACCCCACCTTCATTAATAAAGCTTTCCTCTTTTATTCGCAATATCCAGACTGCAATCTCAGTTTCTTGCTTGTTCTTCGTTTGCTCGCAGGAAATAGACCCTCGTGGTTAGGTTGATCGTGCTCCGGCATGGTCAATAACCATCGGAAGTTGTTTTAGCGATTGCTAAGGCGCGACGTCTTTGCACGTTCATAGTCGGATCGTCAAAGTCGACTCCCACTGAAAACGATATCAATCTCATCGAAACATCGGGACACCTTTGCCTCTATCAGTAAGGATCCAAATACCTCGAATTGGTGTCGCCGGAGGGGCAGGGCGGGAGGCATCAGAGTGGAAGAAGAATCCCCCGTGCACACTCCATCGCGCAGCACCTGTGCGCATCAGAGAACCAAGCCTAGCAACCACACATGATGACTGAAATGATCCATGTCACAACCATTTTGATCAATATAAAGCATGGAATGCAACAAAAATGTCTGGGCTTTGTCCAGAGCTACACAAAACTATGCATCCATCGCTTTGTTCAAAGCTACAGTACCGTTTAGTTGTGTGCTTGAACCCCACATTTATTTAATCTAGTACATTAAGTATATGATGAAGAGAGGATAGATCTGGCATGCATCATGGATAAATCTATCTTGCAAGGCATCCAGGTTCCTAGTAACTAATAACTTGTTGATCCTTCTTAGTGGGAGAAATCTCTGACGGCCTTTAATACCATCTATTCTTTTATTGATCTAATTGACTGGATGCATTTGACTGTAAGTAAATTAGATTAGATGATATGCCTAGCAAATAACCTAAAGGTTACAAGAAAAATCGAAACCTGAGAGGCAGTAAGCATACTTATTGGTGGCAATAAACAAGGCTAGCAGCAGCAATTATTCCTGAAACAGATCCCAAGACCTAACTTTGTGCGTGCGTCTACACGCATCATGATCAGGGAGGGAACCAAGCCTACCAAATCAAAACACATCAGAGAATGAGAGAGATACAGAAGGAGAAGAAGAAGAAGAAGAAGAAGAAGAAGAAGAAGAAGAAGAAGAAGAAGAAGAATAGGAGGTGGAGAAGGAGACCTTGATAGCATCCACGGCGGCGGTGGTGTGGTCCGAGGTCGATGGCGGGGTCCCGAGAAGAAGCACACAGGGGAACATAGACATCACTTCCAGGAACATCAACCTCATACTCCACCCCTCCAATTACGACCCCATCATCCATAACCCTCTCCTAGGTACGAATGAAATGGCAAACAACACCATGAAGCAACAACATCTAACATGTGCAATAGGAACTACTCGCGACAAACATTCTGCCAACACAATGAAGAACCCAAAATAAGCAAACTCCACACCAAAAAATCACAAACCAAGCACAAATGTTAGACCCCATAATGCAGTTTGCAGACTCTTGCAATATATAACTATTTGAAATACATATTCCCTTGCAATATAGATGGACTTGAAATACACATACGGTTGTAGACCCTTGCACATATTCCCTTGCAATATACTAGCATGTTTGGGACTGCTCTACTCCTTAAAATTCAGCTCCGCTCCAGAAAACACAAGCCAAACGGGGTAGCTCCACGATATGCCGCTTCGCAAAAAACTAGAATCTGGGGTACAACTCCCAGTTTTTTATGAAGCTCTTCAGGGGGTGCTCCAAAAAACTCTAGAAGCTGGAGTTAGGTGGAAATTACCCACCACTGCCACCACTAAGTGAATACCCCTTCGTTTCTTCCCCCTCAACCAATCAAAAAGTGGAGCTGCAACTTCTCAGTGGAACTGCTCTAAAGTGAAGTCGGTGGAGTGAAGCTGATTTTCCTGGAGTGGAGTAGTCCCAAACAGGCTCCAAAGTGAATTTAGTGGAGCGAAACCAATTTTTGTGAAGCGGTGCAGTCCCAAACAGGCCATATAGACTTGAAATACACATACGACCTTGCATTATATATGGACTCAACAACCTAGAAAGACACCATGCAAAAAAACCTAGAAAGACACAGAGGAGGCCAAGCGAGAGGAAAGAATCACCTGCAAGGAAACAACAAGACAACTTCGAGCACCAGCAACGACACTACCCACCAGCCAAGAGCAAGAGCAGACCCCAACAAGGATGGATCAACCAGAGCAAGAGCAGGCCCCAACCAAGATGGATCAACCAGCAAACCCTAAACAGATCCCTATAAAACAAAGCCTTGGATGAGCACCTGCACATCACAAACCTAGAGGCAAACAAGGAAGCAAAGAATTACCTTAGCCATCTCAGAAGCTCTCCGGTCAACTCGCAAGACAACCCATCCACCATGCCACCGGCCTAACTGTGAAATAGCCAGAAATGTAAGGCTGACCTTTTAAGGGCATGACTGCCAATGCTTGAGATATTAGTACTGTAGTACCGTTGGAGGAGGGGATTTTTAGAAAATCAGGAAAGAAGCTACTTTCTACAAAACTGACCTGACCGTGAACAGCTCCATTGGAAACAAAAACAGAATGGTCAGACTGTAAACTCTCCACCATCCATGCATGTCACTACCACACCAGCTTCTTCAACTATCTGTTGAAAAATGACTAAATTCGTCAAATAATTATATACTAGCAAACTCCACAGAGCAAAGAGTTGCTTAGAGAAGTAAATAAGAAGCCATACTACTCATGAACGATGAGCAGAAATTTATCTAATTGAAATAAAGACTGATAGATAAAAATATTTCAGAATATCAATATACACATCACTTTGATACTCCCTCCTTCCCAAAATTATCTCATATGTTTTTATAAAAATTTTGTAGACATACAATAAGTGAAAGTAATAGTCAAAGTTATGCGACGAGACCAAAAAAGTCAACGTGCGCCTTATATTTTGGGAAGGAGGGAGTACCTTTTACTATGCGAATTCTAGATTTGATTACAGAAAATGAAATCAATTTGTTTCAAAGATTAGTTCAAAACTGCTCAATGATATCCTTAAGATAAGATTAACTCTGTTATTTTCAACCCAAATTATGAGAATACAGAAATATAAGAACCATCATAAACATGAGGAAAGATTATATGAATAAAAATATGGCAAGGTTTGAAAATAAGCAAATAAGCCAGTCCCACTTTCTACCAATCTGATGATTATTTAGCAAATCTGATTCCACAATGTAAGAAGGAGTACCAGAATGCCAGCAACCATGTCACATGGCTTAAGCCGATATTCCCAATAAGCCTCTGTAATGCGTAGACCAACATGGGATATATCAGCAGCAGCAGAGCCTAGCCTTCGTACTCCATGAAAGCAAGTACATTTTGAAAAATGATTAAAGAAACAACATAAAAGAGGAAAGCGGTGCATGGTGTTTGGCTTCCTCGTTACTGAACCCATGTCCAGAAAATAAAGTAATCCTCAGAATCAGAAACACTACAGGAATTTATACATCCAATTCTATAAATGATGGTTGTTCATGACTCACTCAGTTTATCTGTGCTGAACGGAAGGATAGAACAATAAATTCATCAAGTGAGAACATATACATAAATTTAAGGACCACGTTCATACAACACTAAAATTAACAGCAGATGCAGAAATAAGAGTGTACATGAGAAGCATTCTTACTCTATCATCAAGTCTGCAACCCCCTTGTGTTGGATATTACGCAGCTTAATAACAGCTTCCATTATGCCGAGGATGTGGTTGATCGTGCCGGCATGGACTCTTGCAAGCCCTCGCCGACGCTGGTCGACACAAAGGGCAAGCCCCCGCAGGCCGACGGCCCGCGCGTCGATGACCCCTACGCCTACCGCAGCATTGCCGGGTGGTGGCAGCAGCAATGTGGGTGGGAGGAGGGGAGGCGCGTTGATGCGGAGCATCCCATGATCATCCCCATGGATGCACCTACACCTCCAACGACACCACTTGGACCAATGACAAGAGCCCAAGTGAAGGCTATCGAAGATCAGGTGGACTCACTCCTCTCCGAACTACCACTTTCTATGCATGAGACTTGGCTACTACCTCAAGCGGAAACCCTATGTGTGATCAGGTGCTTGGAGGAAAGCCACGGAACAACTACACTCAACGGACAAGATGGTGAGGATGCCAAGCTCAATGGACAAGAAGAAGGACTGCTCGAAACTCCCAGGCTCCGGACGACCGGCGAGCTACGGACGTCCGACGACCTCCAGGCACTGGGCGACCGGCCCTCTCCGGACGACCGGCACACCCACACCCGAGCACAATCTACGGCTTTCCGAAGCCCTCCAGACGACCGACGCCCCAGACGTCCGACCCCGACTGGATGTCCGACCGAAGCCCACCCGAGCCGAATCTACGAACGTCCGATGAGCACCGGACGTCCGGACCCTCACGAGCCTCCGGACAACCGGTAACTCCCGGACGTCTGATGCCTCTGTGTTTTTTGCGTGTTGGGTCGCAGCCCATGATGAGGACATGACTACCTTGGATATGACCAAAAATATTGCATATATGCATATTTGTCAGGTGATTTCTAGTGCAAACTATTCAATAATCTATTTATGTTATCCAGAACAAAAATACTTCACACACTTTTGTGTTTTGTCTAATTGCAGGTGTATGGGACATTTGTACAATCCACATATGAAGATAAGGAAGAAAGAGATGTTTATTTGCTGTCCAAAAAGTTCTCTCACGTCACTTTTGGCCCAAGAGAAGATAGAGTCCAAGTCTCTCACGTTCTGGATTCAGATTCGGACTGCACAGACATACCTGACTCAAAACGCACACAAGTTTTTCATACGGACTCCGAATTGGGTGATTCTTTTGCATTGGAAACTAGATTTCGTGCACTTTCCAACCCAATTGGAATCACCTTCAAATTCGTCCGGAGCGTTGAGTTGTGGACGAAACAATCTGATGCTGCAGCAGAATCCGAGTCAAACTACAAGTCCAAAGGTGTTACATCACCTCCACTTGGGCCCATTGGCCTTGTACGACCTAGATTTAGTTTTAGGCTGCCTTGGGACGTCCTCCCACCTCCTTGGCCGCCACCCCTTGCTCCTATATAAGTAGATCCATCTAGTAGCTTTTCCTTGGGATTTGTTTAGTTAAAAGTTAGCCATTGCAACTTCGTGTACTTCGTTTGTGTCCAACGACCAGACCAAGACCGCTTACGGATCCCCACCTTTATCAATACTTCATCTATATTCGCAATATTCAGATTGCTTTATCATATTCTTGCTTGTTCTTCGATTGCTTGCAGGAATAGACCTTCGTGGTCAGGTTGATTGTGCTTCGGCGTGGTCAATAACCTCTCGGAGTTGGTTTAGCGATTGCTAAGGCGCAACGTCGTGCACGTTTGTAGTCGGATCGTCAAAGTCATCTTCACCAAATCGATAGTTATCATCTCATCGAAAGATCGGGACACCCCGCCTCTATCAGCCCATGTACCCCTTCGACCTCTAAGACTATATATAGACCTTCTCCTCCTCTTTTCTAGGGGTAGCAAAGGATTAGCTCATATTTTGTGTGAGAGCTTTTCTCATCCACTTGGTTACCTTCTCCTCGGAGATAGCGCCTCCTCGGAGAAGATCCCCCGAGCGGATTCAAGACCCCTTCACGGGAAGAACCTCAAGACCTCCTCACGGAGAAGATCGTGCTACTTGTATCGTCATTAGTTGACCGTGGATCGTGTGATCGCTTATGTACTCGAGGATCTAGCATATGTGTGACTATTTCTTGTTGGTTTAGTGATTCTCTCGTGTTTCCCCTCGTGTTCCCCGTCGCATTCTTTGTGTTCATCGCGGGATCCACTCCTTTCATGAAAGATCGCCCCCTAGGGTTCCTACCCTACATCATCTTGGTATCAGAGCCAGGTTGATCACGATTTCGGAGCCTCCCCTCTTCATTTTCTAGCCTAATTTTGTTGTGTTCTTCCCCAATTTTGAAAATTCCTCACAAAAATAGCCCCAATTTTTTTGTGATTTGTTGGTGTGATGAAATTTTGTTGGATTTGATCCATGGATTTTCTTTGCCTTGAGTGGATCTAGCTTTTCCCCTTCGTCTCCATCTTTTACATCCACGAAATCACCCGGATTCGACGAACCCTAGCTGTTCTTCCCGTGCCCGAATTTCGCCCAGGCACCGGACGTCCGACCGCCTCTGGACGTCTGACGACCGGACGACCGTAAACCCCCGGACGTCCGGCGTTCCCTGACGAACCTGAATTTTTTTCAGTTTGGTCTCCACCACTGCCACACCTCCGCATACGCACTCCCACCACCTCTACACTATCACCACTTCCCCATAGCACCACCATTTATTATTCGTTTCGCACTCCGACTCGTTTTGCAACTTTGTGCTTTGAGACTTTGAGTTGCGGTTCCGTGTCCTATTGTGTTTCGGCTATTTAGGTACGGTTCGACATCAACATCACCGCCGCTCATCTTCGCCACAGACACGTCATTGACAACAACCACTACACCATTTTGACACCATATTGTAAGCGAGAGCGGTAACATCATCTCGGTATTGGATACATCATTCTTGTCATTACATTGATAGCCATCATAGACTTACTCCTTTGCGTTGCTTACCCATCGAGACTAGCCTTTGAGTATTGCCGGCAACGTGACTTGTGCACATTAGTGATCATACTTCCCATAGCATACATACATCATTGGTGCATATCTTGGTATCATCTCTTGTGTCACAAGGTTTTCATCGCATATACCATTGCTATCTTGGTACGTGAAGCATTGCATGAGAAAAGGGCTCAAACAACAAAGAGCCAAACAAGCTTTTAAGCAAAAGGGAAAGATAAGCAAAGAGCTTTTAAGCAAGAACCATAGCATCATACAACATTAAGATTGTCATACTAGATCATCTTGGATCTATCATCGAAACACCATACATAGAGCATACTTGGGATAGAAGTCGTTGCATTTTTGCTTAGTAGGTTGTGCACAAGTCTTCGTATCCACCTATTGTGCAATTGTGCTAGTGTCTCTCTAGTGTTGTGCAACAAGAGCATTTTCGTGGATTCCACATTTTGGCTCATCATTGGTTGCACGGCCCCAAATATCTCTTTGCGTGTGTGTTTCCGTGTACCTTATATTGCTTGGTCCACTTGTTGCATTGCAAACTTGCAAATCTTTTCCAACATTATTGAAGCTCACTAAAAATTGCATCAAATTTTGTGCCACCATCCTAACCAAGCTCCACCATAAGCTTTTACTTGTGTAGGTGTGAGAAACCGACAAGAGTAGTACCAATTGTGCTATTTCCTTGTTCCACATTGGAGTGATCATTGATCCACCTTCAACTTCGGTCAAGGTACATTTGGTATACGTTCTTCTCTTTCCCCCACTCACATATTTCTCTTGTAATGATGGATAGGCCAAGTACTTATACCAACCCACTCTTCATCGGGCAAGACGACGACATGAACTCCTATGTCACAAAGAGCCACCTCTTTGGTGCACAACGTGCTTTGCATCAAGAGCAACAATGATGAGGACATGGCTACCACAGTTACACCCATATCCCCTACTGTTTTACCTCTTGGAACAGTTGCTAGAGCTCAGATACGCCAATTAAATTATCAGGTACTTTCGTTTCTTGGTAATGTTTCTAATGTTCATGAGAATATGATGCTGCCTAACTTAGATACATTTGTGCTGCTTGCAATTGAAGTGTCTAGCATGGACAAGAAGGTTGAACATTGGAGCATGGTCAAGCACGGAGATGAAGGTGCGTGCGAACAGAACAAGAACGGAGGTTCAAGTGGAGATTTCTGGACTTTGAAGCCACCACGATGACATACAAGATGGTGAACGAAATATACAAGATGGCCTTTCATAAATTTCGTCCATAGCTTATTATTGGTGTTGCGCCACCTTATTTTGGGCCAGGCCCATGTAATCTATTTTTAGAGTCCATATTGTAGGGAAACGACTTAGGAGGTGTTTTAGTCCCACCTTGCCAAGGGTGGACAAAATCCCCTCTCTTTTCCCTATAAATATAGCCCTTAAGGCATCGTTTAGACTTGGGTTTTATTTAGTTAAAAGTTAGCCATTGCTGCAACTTCGTGTACTTTGTTTGTGTCCAACGACCAGACCAAGACCGCTTATGAAACCCCACTTTTATCAATACTTCATCCATACTCGCAATATTCAGATTGCTTTATCATATTCTTGCTTGTTCTTCGATTGCTTGCAGGAATAGACCTTCGTGGTCAGGTTGATCGTGCTCCAACGTGGTCAATAACCTCCCGGAGTTGGTTTAGTGATTGCTAAGGCGCAACGTCGTGCATGTTTGTAGTCACATCGTCAAAGTCGTCTCCACCAAATCGATAGTTATCATCTCATCAAAAGAACGAGACCCTCGCCTCTATCAAGTGGTATCAGTTTTCAGGTTGCTCGGTGAGATTTTACAGTTTTTCATAGTTTAGATCGCATCTGTCATTCATACCTACAGTCCACAAAAAAGCCAAAAAAAATTAGATTAGTTCATCCATGTCCCAGACAGTCTGAGCCTTTTCGCTATTTTCACTTAGTTTTTGCATTAGTGAATTTTCGGTTGCATCGTGTGTCAAGTTGCTGGTTTTTAGTGTCTAGTCTTTTAGAGTTTCGAGTTCTAGTCACGTTTTGTTCACGCCACATCCGTATACACCATCATCCACTTCATTGTCATATTCCGCTGCCACTTATTTTGTTCGTCGCCCTCACCACCATTCATCCATTGCTGTCACAAGTCACTATCTTTTTGATGTGTTTTGCAATCATCTCTACACCGTTCATTGCGGCCTGATCCATCTTGGAGAGAGATAAAAAAAGAAATTTGTGAAAAAGAAAGAAGAAGTCCCAGTGGTTTGGTTGGGAAAGATTCTGGCTTGTTTTGCTTTGAGTCGCATAGAACATCTATAAAAAGATATTAGTGCTGTTTGGTTTTTGTACCTGGCAGTTTTGGTGGACAGAAATTGTGGGCAAGTTGTGATCACAGAGGAAATAAAAGGTATAGATCCGTACTAGTACATCTGTTCCATAAAATCAGCACTACGTTGTTTGTTTGGAAAGACTAGTTGGCCATGTTGGGATTTGAAGAGAGAATAAGAGTAAACAAATCCTGATCGGTTGTGCATGCATATTTGGAAGTTGAGATCGTAGTTGAAAAAGAGAAATAAAAAACAAGGAAGGAGGGAGTCGAGTACGCTTTGGAGAGAGAGCAGATCGTCCTTTGCACGTGGCTGATCCGGAAAAAAAAGTGAAAGAAATACTTGGGAAGAAGAAAGAAAGAGGAAAAGGTGACGTGGTGTGCTTTATTTGGAAGGTTTGGATTGGCGCATAAAAAAAAGAAAAAGTTCAAGTGTGGTGCAGCCAAAGGAGAAGGGAATTAATTCTGATTGCTTCGTTTTCCCAAAAATCTGTTGTTATTCGCCACAAAAGGAAACTAGTCTGTTTGAAAGTTTGATGGATGGAAAAAAAATACTACTCCCACCTTAGTTTGGAAAGAAGTAGAGGAGGAAAAAGATCTCTTGTATTGTTTGGAAAGAAGTAGACAATTTAGGGAGCGAGATCAGGTCTGCTGGGATTTGGGACGTGATCCTCCCACCTTAGTTTGTTTGATTTGGAAGGAAATCAAAGCGATTGAAAAAAAGGCAATTCTGACCGGCCAAGAAAAAAAATAAGGAAAGAAGTAAAGTAAAAGGGAAGTGCCAATCCGATTGTTTGGTGGCTGATTTGGTGTCCTTGCGTGGCACGTTTGTTGTTAAATAAAAAAAGAGCAGGTTGCATTACAGGAGGGGTGGAGATCGCAGCAAGGAAAGAAAAAAGAGGTGTTCAGATTCGTTTGTTTCTCTTGAAAAAAAAACAATCGGTTGGTGGTTTCCAATTTCTGGCAGTTTTCTTGGCGAAAATAAAAGAAGAAAAGGAGGACGTGGTATTACTTGGAAAGTTTCGTAGTTTGTTAAGCAAGAGAAAAGAATCGCCAATTAAAGGACAGGAAAATCCAGAGTTGATCTGTTTTCACGGTTGGAAGGACATTTGTGTTTGTTGCCTACGTAAGTTGGTTCAGATCGTTCCGTTTCGGAAAAAAAACTTGGTTCAGATCCTTGATTTCAGGAGGGTGCAGATCTGGTTTTTGTTCTACTGGCGAGGTGACTTAAAACAATAGAGAAAAGACGGCTGGATTGTTTGAAGAGAGAGGAAAAGGGAAATTTGATTGGCTTCCATATTTTTACTTTCCTAGTTTGCCACGTGGGACTTTGGTAAGAAAAAAAACCCAGTGTTCCTTGTGATATAGACTACTAGTACGTAGTAGTACTTTGGCTGTGGTAAAAAAAAGAGGTTGCCTCACTCGGTTGGATTTCTTTGGAGAACTGATAAAAGAAAAAGTGAAAAAAGGAGGTTTGTACCACGTGTCTTGTTGCTGTAAAAAAGGTGTGGTTAAAAGAACAATACGGCTGGTGTTCGCGGCATATCGTGAATTTCGTCTGTGTCTTAGACTCGCGTCTCTAGTACGGTCTAGCCTAGAACCAGCACTCGACTACTTTGAGCGATTATTCAACTTGCATTAATTAACGTGGTTGTAGCACTTCTTTTCACATATATAAAGCCATCCCAGCTCCACATATTTCTACACCGTGTATACATACGTTCACCTGGCAATCGCTTTACCCAACTTTTGGAATTACTTGACACCGCTGGTTGTCGATCACCGCCTGCTGCATGGTAAGAACTTGTAAGACATTGATATTTGCTTTACTGTGAGCGTTTTACCACCACATCCTAGTAGTTATAGGAACATTATTTTTGGATTTTGTTTCTTGTTTCTACTAATCATGACAGGATCTAGGGTCAATTCATGGGCTTTGTCGATCGCGGGAGACGTGCCACCACCTTTGCAAATTCCACAACGATCACGAGAGGTGCATAAACATCCAAATGCGCATGATCAGGTTACTTTTCCTATACCATCATTTAATGGCCGTTTTAGACCTGCTTTATATATTGAATGGGAATTCGACATAAATAATATATTTGCTTCCCATAATTTTGATGAACGTAAAAACGTTAAGGTTGCGGTTGGTTCTTTCACTGGTTATGCTATAGTTTGGTGGAGTGAATATTGTCGGCTACACCCTAATGATATACCTACTACTTGGGATGATTTGAAACTTGCCATGCGACATACATTCGTTCCCGCTTACTATACTCGTGACATGATTAAAAAGTTGCAACATTTGAAACAAGGTAGTGACACCGTAACGAAATATTATGATACTTTACAAACTACCTTCCTGCATTCCTCTTTAGAAGAAAGTGAAGAAGATTTTATGGATAGATTTTGGGGAGGATTAAATCGTGAGATTCAGAAGATACTAATTCATGAAGAGTGTTATCCTATGGACCATTTGTTTAATCTTACTTGCAAAGCTGAACAGGAAATAAAACGACGTGTTGCCCACAAGGAGAACAGGCACGAGAAGCACATTCCAAGAGTTGATACGATTGTCCCTTCAACTACTAGGCATACTATGACAACCACATCCGTTGTTGTGAGGACTACATCACCTCCACCATGTGACACATCATCACCGAGAGTGCCTACATCATCTGAGTTGATCATAAGAGGTAATGACAAAGGTACTAATCTTCCACCACCACATGAGTATGATGAATGTCTTGTCAATTTAAATGCACCATGCGGTGAGCTACCCACAACTTTGATTAGACCAGCTATTTTAGAGGACTATGTTGATGTTTTGACTTTGCCTTGTGTTCAAACAATTTTGAGTGAACCCATTGAATTAACTATCGATGCAAAAGAATCAAGTGAATCGGGGAATAAATCAGATTTGGATCAAATACGTTTGAAAATAATTGTGCCAATGTTTAATCATTTTGATATGACCTCTAATCTTGGTGATGGTTCATCATTGTTGGGATGGTTTAATGATAAGCATTGTCAATCTTTTGATATGAATAAGAGCTTCACTTATATGTGCAAACTGAGTTGCAATTTTTTCATGCCTTTGACTTCTTGCTATAATATATTGGCTTTATATTTCACGACTTTTGAAGGGTGCTCTTGTATAACTGTGTCACATGTGCCCCAACTGAGATCAGTGAAAATGGACGACATATACATATACAACGTGTACACCTTGTCTCTTTTGTTAGCCAGATTTCAGATTAAGAAACGCCGAGGACGGCTTTGTTTTCAAGAAGGGGAGGATGATGAGGACATGGCTACCACAGTTACACCCATATCCCCTACTGTTTTACCTCTTGGAACAGTTGCTAGAGCTCAGATACGCCAATTAAATTATCAGTACTTTCGTTTCTTGGTAATGTTTCTAATGTTCATGAGAATATAATGCTGCCTAACTTAGATACATTTGTGCTGCTTGCAATTGAAGTGTCTAGCATGGACAAGAAGGTTGAACATTGGAGTATGGTCAAGCACGGAGATGAAGGTGCATGCGAACAGAACAAGAACGGAGGTTCAAGTGGAGATTTCCGGACTTTGAAGCCACCACGATGACATACAAGATGGTGGACGAAATATACAAGATGGCCTTTCATAAATTTCGTCCATAGCTTATTATTGGTGTTGCGCCACCTTATTTTGGGTCAGGCCCATGTAATCTATTTTTAGAGTCCATATTGTAGTGAAAACGACTTAGGAGGTGTTTTAGTCCCACCTTGCCAAGGGTGGACAAAATCCCCTCTCTTTTCCCTATAAATATAGCCCTTAAGGCATCGTTTAGACTTGGGTTTTATTTAGTTAAAAGTTAGCCATCGCTGCAACTTCGTGTACTTCGTGTGTGTCCAACGACCAGACCAAGACCGCTTATGAAACCCCACTTTTATCAATACTTCATCCATACTCGCAATATTCAGATTGCTTTATCATATTCTTGCTTGTTCTTCGATTGCTTGCAGGAATAGACCTTCGTGGTCAGGTTGATCATGCTCCAGCGTGGTCAATAACCTCCCGGAGTTGGTTTAGCGATTGCTAAGGCGCAACGTCGTGCACGTTTGTAGTCGGATCGTCAAAGTCGTCTCCACCAAATCGATAGTTATCATCTCATCGAAAGATTGGGACCCTCGCCTCTATCAAACAAGCCATGAGTGAACGCGTCGACAACCTCGCCACCGACTTGCGACTATCTGAGCAACGTACGCGAGACTACTTTGACCACAAGCTCGGCGACCACAAGCAAGAAAACGACGCAAGAATGGACGAGATTCATGCTTTGTTGCTCAACCACTCTTCTTCCACTTCGTCCTCATCAAGACGGAGCCGCTCAAATCGACATTCCGACTTCACCCTTCCGGCTCAAGTACCCCAACATCAAACACTCTTCGTCGTGCTGCGTGCAACGATCGTCAAGCAAGCCTCAATCCTCTACGCGATAACGACTCTCAAGAGCACCAACACCGCCAAAACCAAACTACCTTTGTGCAAGCATGAAAACGGCAACGACAACGCCACCACAAAGAGTAAGAGCGAGTGTGTCTACACCAAGAAGCACAAGATGCCGAGGCACAACGTCAAGAGCAACAATTGCGAGATGCTCAAGCACTTGAGGTGCAACAAGCCCTCCGAGATTCAAGTCGAGTCGTAGCCAACCGAGGCCGACACGCTCGTGAACATGAAGAAGCACTTCGCGAAGAAGTTCAAGAGAGGATTTACCAATCACGCGCGCATCGTCAAGTTCCTCAAGTTCGTCGTCGAGCTCGACAAGCCCCTCCACAAGCTCCACATGAACCCCAAGTTCACCAAGAGCATGAAGACAATGGACATCCTCCACGACAAGAGCAACACAAGGTTGACAACCCTCCTCACCAAGAGCAACACGAGTTTGCCAATCCTCAACAACATGGGCGTCATCATCCCCGACCCCAACACAATGAAGAGAAACGCTACCGCAAGCAAAAGTTCACCATGCCCAACTTTTCCGGAAGCAATGATCCCGAAGAGTACCTATCATGGGCATTGAAGGTCGACAAAATCTTCTGCTTGCACAACTATGACGAAGAGAAGAAGATCGCGATGGCATCCCTTGGGTTCCAAGACTATGTCCTCATTTGGTGGGAACAAGTTATTGAGCGCCGTGAGGCAAGAGGTGAACCACCCATCGCTACTTGGGCGCAAATGAAGGATGTCATGAGAGCACACTTCGTGCCTACCTACTACAACCACAACCTCTTCAAGAAACTCCAACTACTCAAGCAAGGAACCAAGAGCGTTGAAGAGTACTACAAGGAGATGGAGATTGCAATGATACGAGCCAATGTCACGGAAGATGATGAGCAAACTATGGCATGTTTCTTGAATGGACTCAATCATCCCATCAAGAAGATCGCCGACTTCCAACCATACTCGAACCTCATCGAGCTAGTGCATCAAGCTACCAAAGCGGAACATCAAGTGCAAGAAGACTTCAAGTATGCCAAGTTCTCATCCAAGTCATACGGCTTCTCCAACACCCAAGCTTTGACGACTCCAACACCTTCTACATCAACAAAGCCTTCTACAAGCAATGTCGACAAGTCGAGTTACCAAAAAGCTTCGTCAACCCCAAGTCATCCTCCTACAATGAGCAACTTCAAGCCGAGAGATTCATCATCATCTACCTCAACCGATGAGACCATCAAGACAAGTTCCTTCAAATGCTTCACATGCGGAGGCCGAGGCCACAAGTCCTTTGGGTGCACCAACAAGCGAACCATGATCCTCAACGACGATGGTACATGTGACTCCATGAGTGAAGGAGAAACGGAAGCACTTGAGCAAGTCGCCATGCACCGACAAGTGAACGATGAAGAGGAACAAGTCTTTTGTGATGAAGATTCAAGTCCCGCTCTCGTTATCTCCAATGTATTGACTCTTCAACATCACCAAGAACAAGACCAAAGATGCCATATCTTTCATACCAAGGTCGGCATCAATGGAAGGTCCGTCAAGGTCATCATCGATGGAGGGAGTTGCCATAACCTCGCAAGTGAAGAACTTTGCTCCAAGCTCCAATTTCCCAAGACGAAGCACCCACATCCCTACAAAGTTCAATGGCTTAGCGAATCCGGCACTATCCAAGTCGAGCATCGAGTACAAGTCTCCTTCAAAATTGGCACCTACGAAGACACTTTGGAGTGTGATGTCGTTCCAATGACCGTTTCTCACCTTCTTCTTGGACGCCCATGGCAATTTGATAGAGGTGTCATCCACAATGGCCGAACGAACCACTACATCTTTAAGATGAAAGCAAAGGAGTACGTACTTCGCCATATGTCCCCAAGCCAAGTGATCGCCGACAAGCAAGCCACCCATCGTGGAGAGAATAGTGAGAGAGTGAACCACCAAAAAGAGAGTGAGCGCCAGAAGCCCAAATTGAGTGCCTCCACAATGAGCGACAAGAACTTAGTTCTATTTGCCACCAAAAGTGAGATACAAGGAGTGTGTGAGAACGCATCTAGTGTCCTACACTATGTCATTTTGTGCAAGGATGACACACCAAAAGCTAAAAACTCTCACGCTCTACCTTTAGTGTTGTCTTCTCTTTTGCAGGAATTCCAAGATGGTTTCCCGGACGAGCTACCTCCGGGACTACCTCCACTACGAGGCATCGAGCACCTCATCGACCTCATCCCCGGAGCACCTCTTCCAAACAAAGCTCCCTACCGCGTCAACCCCGAAGAAACCAAAGAAATACAAAGGCAAGTAAAGCATCTCATAGACCATGGACATGTACATGAAAGTTTGAGTCCTTGTGCCGTTCCAGTCATTCTTGTGCCAAAACGAGACGGTAGCTTTCGCATGTGCTCCAATTGTAGACCTATAAATGCTATCACCATTCGATATAGGTATCCCATTCCACGCCTTGATGATATGCTTGATGAACTTAGCAGTGCCACTATATTTTCCAAGATTGATCTTAAAAGTGGTTACTATCAAATCCGCATACAAGAGGGTGATAAATGGAAAACCGCTTTCAAAACAAAGTTTGGTTTATATGAGTGGTTAGTCATGCCTTTGGGTATATCGGAAGCACCGGGTACTTTCATGTGTCTTATGAATCATGTCTTTCGCCCTTACATTGGTGAGTTTGTTGTGGTTTACTTCGATGATATCCTTGTTTATAGCAAATCTCTTCAAGATCATGTCACCCATGTTCGAACCGTTTTGCAAACTCTTTGAAAAGAGCATCTCTATGCTAACATGGAAAAGTGCCTTTTCGGCGTTGATAAGCTCGTTTTCTTGGGTTTTGTTGTTTCCTCTAAGGGTGTTCATGTTGATGGCTCTAAGATCAATGCTACTAAAACTTGGCCCCAACCAACCAATTTGCAACAAGTGCGTAGTTTCCTTGGTTTAGCCGGTTTCTACCATAGATTCGTGAAGAACTTTAGCACAATTGCTTCACCTTTGCATGCTTTGAGCAAGAAAAATGTGCCTTTTGTTTGGGGACCATCCCAAGACACCGTTTTCAATGAGCTTAAGAATTTGCTTACTCATGCTCTCGTGCTTGCATTACCCAACTTTGACAAACCCTTTGAGATTCATTGTGATGCTAGTGGTAATGGAATAGGAGGTGTGTTAACGCAAGAGAAGTGCCCCATAGCTTACTTTGGTGAGAAACTTTCCGGAGCGCAACTCAATTACCCCATCTATGACAAAGAGTTATATGCTTTAGTGCGAGTTTTGCATGAATGGGAACACTATCTTCGCCCTCATGAATTCATCATTCATACCGATCATGAAACGCTAAAATACCTTAAGGGTCAAACCAATTTGAACAAGCGTCATGCTAAATGGAGTGAATTCATTGAGTCTTTTCCTTATATCATCAAGTACATCAAAGGTAAGGAAAATGTTGTGGCGGATGCTCTTTCCCGCATATGCATGCTTGTTACTCAACTTGAATTGGATGGCATAGGCTTTGAGCACATAAAAGATTGTATGAGCATGATCCTACTTTTGCTCTTCCTTATGCCAAATGTTTGATGCATACCTCTTGGGAATGCTATTACATCAAAAATGGATATCATATAAGAGCTAACAAGCTTTGCATCCCCGAGTCTTATCTTCGTTTGTTGCTTTTGCAGGAATCTCATGGAGGAGGACTAATGGGACATTTTGGCCGCGACAAGACTTTTGCTATGCTCTCCAAGAACTATTTTTGGCCCAAGATGTTTCGCGACGTTAACCGCTTCACCAACCGATGCTCTACATGTAGCAAAGCTAAGTCTAAAGCTCAATCCCATGGCCTCTCCCAATTCCATATCAACCATGGGAATATGTTAGAATGGATTTTGTAGTTGGATTGCCTAGTACTAGAAATGGAAAGGATTCAGTATTTGTTATTGTGGACCGATTTTCTAAGATGGCACATTTCATTCCTTGCAACAAGATAGACGATGCTTCACATGTTGCCAATCTCTTTTATAGGGAAATATTGAATCTACATGGAGTGCCAAAGACGATTGTCTCGGACCGCGATGTCAAGTTCCCAAGCTACTTTTGGAAGACCCTATGCGCTAAGCGCGGAATCAAGCTACTCTTCTCCACGGCGTACCATCCACAAACCGACAGCCAAACGGAGGTGACCAACCGCACACTCTCCGCTCTACTTCGTGTGCTCATCAAGAAGAACATCAAGGAGTGGGAGGAGTGTCTACCTATCTCCGAGTTCGCCTACAACCGCGCAAGACACTCAACAACCAGCAAGTTCCCCTTCGAGGTCGTCTGCGGATTCAACCCATTGTCACCATTGGACATTCTTCCTCTACCACTCCAAGAGTGCATCAATATGGACGCAAGTGCACGTGTGAATCATCTCAAGAAGGTGCATGAAGATACAAGGCACACCATCGAGCGCCAAGTACAACAACTTGCAACCAAGCTCAACATCAACAAGCAACCCATGGTATTCAACATTGGTGATCTTGCGTGGCTACACCTTCGCGAAGACCGCTTCCCCACCGAACGCAAGTCCAAACTTCTACCTCGAGCGGATGGACCCTTCAAGGTGCTTGCACGCTACAACAACAACGCTTACAAGATCGACCTCCCGCGTGACAAGTACAACGTGAGCGACATCTTCAATGTCAAGGACCTCTTGCCCTACCATGGTGATGAAGAATTTGATACGAGGTCGGATCTTTCCCAAGGGAGGGGAGATGATGCGGACCATCCCACGATCATCCCCATGGACGCACCTACACCTCCAACGACACCACTTGGACTAATGACAAGAGCCCGAGCGAAGGCTATCCAAGATAAGGTGAACTCACTCCTATCCGAACTACCACTTTCTATGCATGAGACTTGGCTACTACCTCAAGCGGAAACCCTATGTGTGATCAGGTGCTTGGAGGAAAGCCACGGATCAACTACACTCAACGGACAAGACGGTGAGGACGCCAAGCTCAATGGACAAGAAGAAGGACTGCTCGAAACTCCCAGGCTCCGGACGACCGGCGAGCTACAGACGTCCGACGACCTCCAGGCACCGGACGACCGGCCCTCTCCGGACAACCGGCACACCCACACCCGAGCCGAATCTACGGATTTCCGAAGCCCTCCGGACGACCGACACCCCGGACGTCCGACCCCGACCAGACGTCCGACCGAAGCCCACCGGAGCCGAATCTACGGACGCCCGACGAGCACCGGACGTCCGGACCCTCGTGAACCTCCAGACGACCGGTAACTCCCGGACGTCCGATGCCTGTGTGTTGTTTGCGTGTTGGGCCGCAGCCCATGTACCCCTTTGACCTCTAAGACTATAGACCTTCTCCTCCTCTTTTATAGAGTTAGCAAAGGATTAGCTCATATTTTGTGTGAGAGCTTTGCTCATCCACTTGGTTACCTTCTCCTCGGAGATAGCACCTCCTCGGAGAAGATCCCCCAAGCGGATTCAAGACCCCTTTACATGAAGAACCTCAAGACCTCCTCACGGAGAAGATCGTGCTACTTGTATCGTCCTTAGTTGACCTTGGATCATGTGATCTCTTATGTACTCGAGGATCTAGCATATGTGTGACTATTTCTTATTGGTTTAGTGATTCTCTCGTGTTTCCCCTTGTGTTTCCCCTCGTGTTCCCCCTCGTGTTCTTCGTGTTCATCGCGGGATCCGCTCCTTTCGTGAAAGATCGACCCCTAGGGTTCCTACCCTACATCATGCATGGGAGGGGAGGGGAGAGGAGGCGCGCGAGAGGGGAGGGGAGGGAAGAGGAGGCGCGCCGGAGGGGAACCGGCTACGGTTGTTTCCCACGGGAGCTGCCCCTTTTATACCCCCCCATGCGAAATGACCAAAATGCCCCAGTGGGGCACGGTATTTACATTCTGTTGCAATTGGAATTTTATCCAACGGCTCACAACGATCTGGTAAATATCCGACGTCTCACGTGAGCCGAACCCGAGATCTGACAGCCCGAATCGCATCAGGAGATCGATCGGACGGTCTAGAGTTGCTAAACTCTCCCAGTGTCCAATGGGACCTTCGTTTCTTCTCTTTTGACTAGTAGAATGCACGTGCGTTTGCCACGGGCCAACAAATGAATTTGTAAACAATGCTCATTTCCCTCGCCACAAACGAGCACATTACATGCAATGTTCAATCACAACACAAATGTAAGCATCTTCATCTCTCTATTCTTACAAATACCACAACCCCCTCTATTCGCTCTTTCCATTGAACTTTTTGTCCATCATCTTCTCCGTTCATACATCATTCACCCTCTCAATCTATTGCCCCTTGACTTTGCATGTAGCTTTCATGTCGTTGTTTTGTTATATCTGTTCATACAAAAACAACCCAACCATGTCACCTTCCCAATCTATTCCTAATCCAAGGAAGCTAAATCTAGCTAAATGCTCGTGCGTTGTCATGAAAAAAGAAACTTATGTATGGAAACACATATCAAAATATCATTATATGCAGTGTGTACATCACATGCTTATGACTATGTTGTGACAAATAGTTCTTGTACATCTCTCTATTTCCTCTAGATATGTTTCTCGAAGCATGCATTTAAATTTCCACCCCCACCAAAATATCTACATTCATGTGCTTCATAAACCCCACAAGTATGTCTTATTCTCCCACTTCCACGAGATTCCCTTTGCATCGTTGTGTTACACATGTGATATTCCAAAACAAGGCAAGCCAGTGGCATTGTCGACATTAGTCATCTGCATTGGGCACTTGGGAAGAAGGTACAATCGCCTTCTCTGACTAGATTTGATTAGATCTCTAATTATATCTACTTTGCATCATTGTGTTAATCTTCTATATGATGTAGGGTGGAACCCTATACGGCCCATCTTTCACGAAAGGAGCGGATACCGCGATGAACACGAAGAACACAAGGGGAAAACACGAAGGGGAACACAAGAGAATCACTCAAACTAACAAGATACGGTCACACATATGCTAGATCCTCGAAACACAAAGAGATACACGATCTGAATCCAACAAAGGACGATACATAGGTAACTGGTTCTTCTCCGAAAGGAGGTCTTGAGGTCTTCCCGTTAGGGGTCTTGAATCCAAGTGGATCTTCTCCTAAGAGGCGCTGGTCCCTCGCGATGGAGTAGATCCAGATGGATGAGCGAAGCTCTATTTCACATATGAGCTAACACAACGTTAACCCTAGTACAGAGCTAAGGGACAAGTATATATAGTCCAAGGGGTAAGTTGGGGATACATGGTGTGAAACCCCTTTCACTGCGCACAAGCAGGGCGGTAGTACCAGCCATGGGGGTGGTTGTACCGTTGGGCGCTCAGGTACTGGTTCCTGGAGGTGCTTCCGGATGTGCTCAGCAGTTGTACCGGCCTGGTGGTTGTTATGGGGATAAACCGGTGTTGTACCGGCCTTGCACCACTCGATCATAGAAGCGTGATCGGTAGTTGGGCGGTAGTCGAGCGGTTGTACCGCCCGGGCGGTAGTTGGGCGGTACATGGGCAGTTGTACCGGTCTTTCTGGACTGGGCAGATTCTCTTCATGCGCTTGATGTCCATCTTGCACCGTAACTTCTCCTTGGTTGCTTCCTTGGTACCTAAGCACACAAAGCATCTCCGTTTGAGGTAGTAGCCATGTCTCAAGTGGGTCAAATGGGAGTTCAAGAAGGAGAGAATTAACCTCGTTCTTGATAGCCCTTGCACGTGCTCATGTCATCGGTCCATGTGGTGTCTTGGGAGACGAAGGTAGGTCCATGGGGATGATCGTAGGATGCTCCGCATCATCTA